>NC_089760.1:46941479-47066479 GCF_040412425.1 Macrobrachium rosenbergii
GTGTAGGTCTTGGGTTGGCACTAAATGTCACCAGAATAGGGCCAGCATCCCCACCAACAAGGCATGCCCACACACCACCTGATGCATGTGAGTCACCTTCACTTTCAAAAGATGATCCATCATTCTTGTCACTGTTGCTTTCTGTTTCACCATCTGTATCTTCTGGATCTGAAACTTCATCATATGTTTCATAAAATGACATGTCAGTAACTTCACCATAATTTTTATCGGAAACTGTAGGAGATGCCATAATTTGCAACCTAAGATATATATGGTAACTCAGTATTTTGCAACAAATTTACTAATATGATATGCATTTACACATGAGTGATAACTCCTATTATCTGTACTTTAACTATCACACCTTTATCTCATATCAGCATGTAATAGTTACAAGAATAAGAATGATGATAAAGATCATCAATCAAAATCAAGATGCTAACCTGACACCAACCAAGATGCCTCAACTTTCATTCAGAAAAGAGGGAAACAAAATTTGCTACAAATTCACTTATACAATATACAGTTCCACATTACTGGTAACTTTTATTATCCCTTACACCCTATACAGTATTGTCACTTATTTATGTCTTTATTCCATATCAGTCTGTAATGATTACAAAAATAAAGATAGAGATAATGATTAACGGGACTAAGTCACGCAACACTCAAAACCAATGCAGAGACCGAAGTTTTCCCGGAAAGTCCGGCTTTTTTCCATGATGTAACATCATTTAACCATTTAATACTTCATCAGAGAGTAAGCTACTGTCCAGATAAAGCCAGTCTTTGAAAGTACTGGTTTAAATTGGTCCAATAAAGTGGCCTAACTCTGGGAACTGGAAAGCCAGAAAACTGGCTTTTTGACTTTTAGGAATTAAGGAAAATAGCTCAGCTTCAATTTAAAACAGTCTATACTCAACTATGGAAATCATGAAACTATAAGAAATTTTTCTAACGTTTTAAGTGTGCCTTTTTAAACTGAGAAGGGTGGTATTAGTGGTCCATCTTGAAGGAAAATAGTTCAGCTTTAATTTTAATTTTAATTTATTGCTCTAACTTTGATAAGTGGTACCTCAGCTTACTGGACAGTTAGGGAGTCTACCTTCCTAATAAGTAATGAAATCCACTACTTAACGAAGGTTGGCATATAACCTACACAATACCCTGAAGCCAAGTCACAGTGTGTAGTGTACAACATTTTCATATAAAGTATTGTACAGTAATTGGTCCCCATCCTAACAGGTATTTTGTAATTATCATTCACTTTAAAAGTTCAATTTAAAATGTTATTTCACTTAGTACAATATGCATTCAGTTTCTGAGACATCTGCAGAATGAACTGTGTCTAAAAATATGTATATCCTATGTTTGATTATGCCAACCTATGCTCCCAAGATACATAGAATACGGTACACAAAACAGTGTAAAAATACCATTAATATTGATTATTTTTTTTTACATAACCCAGAATCTATAATAAAAATTGACTGCGAGAGAGAGAAAGAGAAAGGTGATCAAACACGCTAAATGTGCAGTTTCCATAACACTACATACCCTGTACAGTGAATCCCCCGTATTCGCGGGGGATGCGTACCACACGCCCATTTTGATAGTTTAAACACAGAGAAACCCTGTAAAAATGCATATACCTGAGTATTTTAATAGTTTTATCACAAAAAGTGCATTTATTCATGAAAATTATATAAAAATACAGTAATTAGTGAATATTTCTCAGTGAAAAATACCCCGAATGGGCGAATTTTCCGCAAATAATGGCTAGACATGTTCCACAGAGAAACCCGCGAATGCCTGAGTCCGCAAATCATGAGAATGCTAATATGGGGGGTTTACTGTACATATGCACATACAAACCAAAATATGTAAGGAATACTACATTACTGTATTAATAACAAAACAGTACAGAGAGAGAGAGAGAGAGAGAGAGAGAGAGAGATGCACAGTAAAAGTGCACATACTGTATTGTTTTCTAATGTGATTTAATACTGTATGTATATATAGAATCACACACATACACAGACTAAAAAATTAATTGTGTGTACTTTATATACACACAGCAGTGTTTTTACTGATGTCAGTAATAATCCCAAACTGTATCCTAATCTTACCTTGAAGATGACCAAATATGAACAACAATGCATGTAGTAGGTATCCATGACAAGTAAAATACATACAGTAAATGTTTTGTGATCTTACCTCGAAGCATAGTGAGACTCCAATTTGTGGTGGTGATTAGGAGCATTTTAGTCTGAGTCAAACTCACTGAATCTCATTGGTAATGGAATAAATGGGTGTTTAAAGTTCATGAAGTCTCGGGGTGGTAGGCTAAAGCGATGAAGTTGCAGGGCTGGGGAGGATTCATGAAGAGGCCGGTTTTGGTAAGGAAGAGTGTCAACCATGTGGATGCATTTCACTGACTGATACCTCTAGCATATTTACAGAGTTGTTCCACTAAGTACAATAGGTTGTCTGCTTGGATGCGCTGGTTCCACCTTCTGAAAATTGGTGCATACTTATTTTTGTACTCCTGTGAGACTCCTGCGAGAGAAGAAAGACGAAAGAGAGAAGGGATGGGGCCATTCCCCACTCATTCACTCTTTGCCACCGAATGCCTTAGGCAGGATGCAAACTGTCCACTGGGGGAGCTGGGCTTGCTACACAACTTGTTGAGCAGTCTCCATAGGACCCAGGGGAAAAATGCCCCAGGGCCTGTGGGCCAGGTCCTGAAGGTAGAAAGACGTAAGAGTAGACAGCCTAGACCACTTCCTGTTTTAATACCTGTAGAACCAACAGGTTCTCCCAGAGTGCGAGGGATGGACTAATGTCTTATCATCGTGAGGTACTCAAAACAAACTCCTGGCTACATGTTGAGCGTAGGGTCAGCTTGTTGATACCCTTACGAGGCTAGAAAGAAATCGTGTTCTTGAATACTTCTTTCTTAGCCGAGCCAGTACTAATGGAGAGTCATTGACACTCATGCTTGAGATGTCGAGTTCTCTGAAGATAGTACCATAGCACACTAACTGGACACAGTAGTATCTTGTTACAGTCACTACCAACCAGTTCCTAGATTGGACTGAACATGACTCGAAAGTCTTCACTACGAGTTCCGAGACAAACTCGAGCGTGACAGAACCTCATTCCTCTAGTGCTGTGGTCTTCCTGTAGGCCGAGGCCTCTACAAACAAAGAAGACTGAGCAGAACTCCTTCTACAGGTGAGCTTACCTATGGGTTTGCATCACGTTTCGGGACCCTGGTACCGTTCCCATGCAAGAACATGCAGGGGGTGGTGAAGCCGCACCTGTCCGTTGGGCCTTCGCTCTCTCTCATAAAGGCGGGCCTGGGTCCGTAGTTGGGGTGCCTTACCGGTGTCATAGGAGTCTGTGGGACTCTGTGCAGCGGCAAAAGAACCTTACCTGCCTGGGGAAATTTCTTGAGGCTGATATTGGTGACACGGGGGTCTACTGGAGCCCCATGCACCTCTGGTGACACAGGTGTCCTTGGAGAACCATGCACCTCTGGTGACACGTGTGTACATGGAATTCAAGCACCCGTAAATCCCATGGCACAGGGCTCTGTGGGACCCCATGCACTAGTTGGTATTGATTCACAGGGGGCTGAGGAGTCCCATGCAGTTGTGGAAGGTTCTTCACTGGCCCGGGAAGGTGACTTCTGGGGGCTGAAGTCAGAGGCATGGGTGTCCATGAATACCCATGCCTCTGTTGCTTCCGTGGTACAGGGTCCAAAGAGCACCATATGATAGTCTCTGTGTCCGTAGACAGGAGAGCAATCTGGAGATCCTTTTCCCTCTTCTGAGGCCTCAAGATTGGTCCATGGGTGTTGGGAGATGTTTCTACTGGCAACCATAGAAGTGTAATGATGGAACAGACCACTGACAGCTTCTGTCGTGTTGATATATCGTTGAGAGGTTCCAAAGATTGGAAAATCCTGCGTAATGTGTAGGTGTAAGGGCCAAATCCCTGTCGCCTGACAAAAGTGACTGACCTTATTTGTCATTACATTCTGGTTCCCCAGAAAGTACCTGGCTAACAGCTCTACCGAGTGTGCAACTGCCCACTCGTACACTTGCACCGTCAACATGTAGAGTTGAAGGGAAACCAGTCCCCCTCCCCCCTTTTGTTGATGAAAGTTATACTCATCATGATGGGGGTTCTGACACTCATCAGCACCACAGAGTAACTCACCAAGATCCTGAACTCTGGAAGAGCTAAGGAAGCTGTCCTGGGTTCCAGGATAATGATATGTAGGTGTTTGTCATTCCAGTTCACTCACCTGAAAGCAGCAATTCCTTTAGGTGTACACCTTGTCGTTTGGTTGATGCACCTGAGAACAGGAGTATGACGGGAGGGGGAGTGTGAAGAGACATTCCAACAAGGTTCCTGTTGTCTAGCCACGAGGCTAATTCCTCACTCACTTCTTCTTAGGGAAGGAGTGGAAAGGAATAAGGAGTCCCTTATAGTAGAACTCCCGCATTCTCCACTGAAGGGAACACAGGTGAAGCCACTCATGAGGGCCTGGCTTCCCCAAGGATGACAGGAGATCAAGAACACCTCGCCAATGTCGAGCTGGTTGTTCCTGTTGAGACAGGAATAACTGCACTCTTCTCTGAACTTGCTGACATGAGATTGAGGCCGTAACACCAGCATATCTAGGCACTAAGTGCAATGCTTGAGCATGAGATCTGGCTTCTCAGACTTGATTGAGACTGCCAAGTCCTGACAAATTAGAGAAGTCATTTCTTGTCCCCAGATAAAGGTGGATATACAGTGTATATTCGAAATTATATGCATCCTAAGGAGTGGATATATATATTTGGAAATATGCATCCTAATAAGTACTAATTGTGCCATCTTCAGCAATGCCTTCACCTCTTCCCAAGGGCGAGGTTGAAGATGAGCTGGGAACTGAAGTCTGGAAGTGGACCGCACATTGGAGAGGGGTGGCGGGAACTCGAAGGTTTCTGCCCTGTACGGTGCGATGCTGCTTCATGGCTTGTCAGATATGCCCTCTTCAATAGCAGAAGGCAGAAAAGAATGCTGCCCCTAGCATCCTTTCCCTTTCCTCATACTCTTGTCCCCTTCCCAGGGCAGACAGGTGGCTAAAAGGAGCGCTGTCGCGCCCCTTCCTGATAGGGTAGAAGAAGACTGGATATAACTTCACAGGCCCTTAGAAGAAGCCTGGGGCTTCCTGGGAACCAGAGAGGAAGAAACAGTCTGGCCCAAAGGCAGAGCTGTAAAATTATGCGAAGACATGGAGGTCTTAGCCACCACCTAGTGAACACAGAGATCAATCCCTGATCCTACCCCTGTCACTTGAGGCATCCACTTCTGCCACTAGCCATAGGAAAGTGGAACCCAGTATGGGTTCGTTCCCGAGAACCACTGCCGACTTGTGACTGATGAACTAGGTTAGCTGTCTGGTGGGCTAGGTAGAAGAAGGTTTCACTTCCAGACAACATCAGTCTCCTGAATGTGACTTTCTTTCTTGAACTGTGAATCCCTGACAAGGAAGAAGCGATCTTGGCTATGTAACAGAACCAAGATCCATCCAGGGGACTGTATGGAATGCTGTCATGACAGTCAATTCTATTGTCACTGCCCTGCGAAAGGGAAGTTTCACCCCCCCCCCACTTGGAGGTGGTCAGCGACATACTTGAACATTGGGTTAATCTGTTTGGTTGGCAAAGGTCTCTCTGAGGTATTGAGGAATTCTTCTGGTGAAATAAAGGCTGAGGAAGTGTCCTGCACAGTAGGAGAAACCTGAGTGAAGTGTCCTGGTCATACAGAGAAAATTCACCTGGCTAAAAACCCCTGTGGTAAGTTGAGACCATGACTAGTCCATCGACTTTGGTTTCCTATAGGGGATCCCATAAAAGCTTCATTGGCTGATGAACAGCCCATAGGGAAGTTAAGTCTCTTCTCTGGGATCCTAAACTGCTGAATTCACAGACAATCCCTGGGAAAACATCCGAAGGTCCAAAAACTGTCTGATACCCGGTCCTCGGAAGACTCCGAGGAGGTAAGAGAACAGGTGAAAGTCTAGCACCCTTATGATACCTGCTGGAAGTCAAGGACCCTGCAGGTGTGTAAGGCCCTGGGCAGCCGTCAACTTGTTGGCGGCCATACAGGTATGGAAGAGTGAACGTAATCACACACACGTGCATGGAGCTATCTCCGGGCAAGCAGGCCCGTTCTCATGAACATGAACAAGGGCTATCCCAGGGAGAGTGGTCGTGCACACACAGGCATGAACGCATGCTATCCTGAAGACGTGCTATGTCTTTGAGGCCATGGCCTCTGCATGTGAAGAAGAGTGAACCAACGAAGCTTTGGGTCTCTCCTTGGTCCCCAAAATCTTCGAGAGCAGAATGACAATCTTCCCAAGATCATTGCAGCAACACGATGTCCGAAACCCCAGAGCCTTTCGAGGTCATGAAACCCCTGGACTATTCTCGGCAAGAGAGAAGCCTTGACAGAACCCCCAGACCTACTCTTGAACACTCGAGCATACAACCAGCCAGATCCTAGAACTGAATCCAGAGTGTAAGCTTTGTGGGAGGGCTGTGTTGGGACATGGCATCCCAATCACGAACCCTTCTGTCTGACTCATGGCTCCTGGTGTAACCCCAGGAGGTTAAGGGGACAGGCGAGAGGGCCCAGGCATCTTTCTCTGACCTGCCAGAGCCAAAGCCCCAACAGGAGAGGAAAGCTGTAAAAGATCGTCAACCTGCGGTGATGATGACTGCATAGGTCTAAAATAGCAAACCCGTTCACGCTAACGTGGACGGGGGCTGTCCCAAGGAGAGCAAATGGGTTCAAGCAAACATTCATGGAAGCTATCCCCAGGTAAGCAGGCTCATTTAAATATGTAAAAACTGAATTTTATTTTTATTTTTACTAGATATATTGCCATTTATCTCAGGCCATGCTTATGTCCCACTAAGAACTCCTATATCTGATGCCATCGCTTTTCCTTCCTCCGGTCTGGTAATCCATCACTTATGACCTTAAAAGTGATCCATTATAACTATAAAGGAGGAATTTTGTTTGGGGTGCTCATATGAGCGAAGCATGTGCTGGAACAAGACCAGCTTACACTAACGCTAAATGGATTTTTCTTCCAAAGACTGTCAAATGCCTCACTGTGCCCAACTAACCCTTTCATCTTATTTTTTCCAGGCCACATTGGTTTAGTTTTTGTGACTTGTATCATTGAAGGAGACCCTGCCCCCCACCTTGGGCTGTTTATGCCTTGCTAGTGTATTTTGCATCATTTCAAATAACTGGTCAGTTACTATCCTTACTGGTTACATACAGGTTTTTCCTAGGGTCATCTTGCTTTGTGATTGGGTTTCCCAAATCTGTAGGCTTCAGGTATTCTTTTTTGGAAGTTTCAAGAAACTGATTCCTGAACAGATTACTTCTGAATATGATCTCTGCTCATTAATACTATATGGTACCTTCCTTTGAACTCTTAGATTTAAAACAACTCTGTAAGATTTATCTTTCAAGAACCTTCCTCTCACTATTAATTTCTATTGTCTTATTGAGGGTCATGTATTCCATGCACAGTAGTCAGTAAGTATTTTTCCTCCTCCAAGGACTTCTTTTAAAAACACAACATTCAGATGCCAGAGTATTTCATTAACCCTTGCTTCTCTGACGAAGGAGTATAAAAAAATATATATATTTTCGATAACATAGCCACTATGAGTCCTCGAAGGAGTTACTTTCATGGTGCCCTGTTGGGCTCCATAAGACAAACCAACCAATCTCAGAGAATTCTCTTGTAGGTGGTCTCGGCCAGAACAGTGCATGTTGGCACAATGGTAGGATATAAAGGACTCAAGACAAGAGGGCTTTATCTCTGTCTACAGTGATTGCCTAGGTTCTTCCTTTATCCTTCACACACCACTGTGGCAACAGCGCTTATGTCGGCCATTTTCCTTGTTGCTCACATGGTCTCTGTGGAGTGAACAACCTCCACAGCCTTGCTCCCAGATTATTTTCTTTGAGATCTTATTTCGGAAGCAAGTTAAGTGCATAGCTTTAAGTTCCAATGGAAAGGTTTAGGTTTTTATCTGGTAGGTCTTTTTTTTTTTTTTTTAAAGTTGGGAGCCAGTGCATCACCCGCAAGGTGAGAAGTTAGGATTGGATCACTAACCTATGCTATAGTGCCTTGCTGATTTTCTTTTTTCCTATTTAACAAAGCAATATTTAACAATAGTGTCATGTAATAATATTAGACATTTTAGTTATTGAAACTCATTAGATAATGACTTTTTAACATTTGTAGATAATTTTAGGGTTCCTAAAATCAGAAATCGTGGTAGCCTAGCTTCTCGTTTAAGAAATGTAGCTGTGATAGCAGTTCCCAATTGTGCTTGACTTCCAAGCCTTGGTGTTTGGTAAAAGCTGTTTTTTCATTTGTAGTAATTAATGATCGAAGTAAATGGATTTTATGATAAAGTTTCCCTTTTATCCTTAATATTGGGGGGTCATCAAGTGTGAGTGAAAATTCATTTTGTGGATCTGCTTTTAACAGATACTACTCTGCCGTTAGTGACATCACATTCAGAAAATTCTTGTGAAGGTTGCATTTTCTTATGAGATTATTAAATTTACATTTTTTGTAAATTCCATTCCTGAGGTGTGACAAAAGTCGGAAAATGACATAAGTTGGAAAGTGACGTAAGTCAGAACACCATATCAAAAGTGTATAAAAATAAAAAAAAGTGATGACTTCCTTATCTAAACAATTGATAAAGATGAAAAAATTAAGAATGACTACCTAAACAGTTTATAAGAGAGAGAGAGAGAGAGAGAGAGAGAGAGAGAGAGAGAGACCTAAATCCCTCTGCTGCTGAGAGAGAACGCCACAGAATAAAATCTTACCTAATTTACTTTATTTTACTCTATTTCCTAGTAATGTTGCATTTCGTGCATGAATCACGACACCACAGTTATGAGTTCCTGGAGTTGTGAAGTATGCAATTGATATCTCCGATAAAAGATATACAGTATCAAGTTATATATCATTATGAAGATCTTGGATCATTTTGTCTGAGCATCTTTTTTTTTTATCATGCGCACCCTAAATAAACAAGCATCTTGCTTTTTTTCTTTTAAATTGGTGTTGCCCTAAATAAGCGATCCCACATAGTCCACATTAATTGAAATGAAGCATAGACTTATGTAGCCATGTCAAATGTTAATATCATTGAAAGTTTAGGCTTAGACGTCTGTTTCTTATACAGGTATCCTTGTATTTTGGGGCAATGATAAGGCATAGGCCTACAAGTCTGTTTCTAATATTTTGAGACAATGACAGTGTAAGGACGGGATTGAGTGACATACTGGCTGGGTGTTGACTGGTTTATTGGTGGTTCCTTACTGAATGAATGTACAGAATCTTCGAAGATGTTATTGGCCTGTGCGAGCTGCAAAGTAGTATCTACACACAGACAGAGCAAAACAGAGGTAATGTTTCGGACATCTGTGTTTGTCGGCAGACAAACATATGGCGATTGTAAGAGACATAATAAACGCACAGTGATAAAACATATATCAATAGAAAGGCCAGGAAATTCTACATATGGCCAATTGCATGAGATTCGAGACAGATTAATGAATACAATGCAGTAGCATAATATATGTGAAATGGCAAGATGTTTGGCGTCTCCACAAACAGAAACGTACATGCAGTTTGATACAGAAGATTGGGTGGAACATTATGAGTACATGATTGGAATGCTTGCCTGGCAATGCAAGTAGTGGTGATTGTACATATATCAAGACAAAATTAGGGAGAAACAGATGGAAATATTGTATGGTAGAAGTTGCGTTCCCTGAGAGAAAACGGGATGTTCTTGTTCCCTCTATGTCTGGGTCCCTCCGAAGATATGACGCACACACGCGTGTGCTCGAAAGAGACCGCCATTGGTGCGATGGGTCTCTTACAACAGGACGTAGACCTACACGTCAATTTCTTGTATTTTGAGGCGATGACAGGGCATAGGCCTACACGTCAGTTTCTTATATTTTGAGGCAATGACAAGGCATAGGCCTACACAATCAATTTCTTATTGCAAATAGTTTTTACCCGTATCTGTTGGAAGTAGAGTAGCTTTTAATTAATATACAGTAAACCCCCATATTCGCGGTCTCACTATTCGCGTACTCATGTATTCGCGGATTTCTTTGTGGAACATATCTACCTATTTTTCACAGAAAATTTGCCCATTCGCGGTATTTTTCACTGAGAAATATTCACTAATTACTATATTTTCATAGTTTCATGACTAAATGCACTTTTTGTGATAAAATTATTAAAATACTCAGGTATAAGCATTTTTAGAAGTTTTTTTTTTGTTTAAACTATCAAATTAGGCAGTTATAAGTGTTTTTGGAGGGGTTTTAAGTATTTGCAGATTTTAGCTATTCGCAGGGGGTGTGGTACGCATCCCCCACGAATATGGGGGGTTCACTGTAGTGGTTTCAACTCCACGATGTATAACGGACCTGTATATGCATAAAATGGAATGTACACATATAAGCAAGTGCACATATACATGCATGGATGGCCATTATTGATTGTAACACCACTTATATGACAGAGAATAAAAGTAAAACTTGTGGGCACATAGCGTATGGCACACACAGATCAATCATAGGACTGTCTCAGCCTTACACACAACTATCAAACTGCTCTCAGTAAACTATATTGAAAACATATGTACAAAAGGGGTAACAAATTATATTTTTGTGATGAGTGAATATAAGGCTGCTGTAGCCTTTCTATGAAAATGTAGGCTATAGTAGGAAGGCATCATAAGATACTTAATGAAATAAGAAAAAAATAAATGATAGCTGAAAAAGTTATGTATGAGATGATCCAGACCAGTCTGTGAGTAGCCCATGAATCACTTGATTTTGGGGGCATTCGTGTAGATCAGCCTTTTGGACAAAGGATACATAGGAGTCGGTAAATTCTCTCTCTCTCTCTCTCTCTCTCTCTCTCTCTCTCTCTCTCTCTCTCTCTCTCTCTCTCTCTCTCTCTCTCTCTGTTGTTAGAAGAATATTCTAGGTAGACTATATTTGTAAAGATCTCGTTTACTTTTAATTAAAACAAATAACTAAATTTCAGTTAAGAGTAGGCAGATAATTCTTTACACCAGTATTTTGTGAATAGGTCTATTTTTATTCTGCAATGTTAGGTTACCCTATGAAAATTTTTTGAAGACACTACAACACCATAACAGCAGCAACAAAAACAAGAATAACCACAGTAAAACGGCTGAATATAAGATAGGGCTCTAACCCAAATGTCATAAAGACAGGACAGTATAGGTCTATGTCCTTTTTTATGATATTGTTATATCGAAAGGAGATAATGTACTTAAGAAAATTCTCAGCAAATTATATCCAATATGCTTCTTATAGCCTATCATACTGTAACTTTAAGTTAAACATAGGCATGTTCCGATTTTGTATAGTGTAGCCACTGTTTGTCATCCCACCGAATGTGTAAACGATTGCAATGAAATCGATTTTATGACTATTAATGTAGTAAAATTTCCTGAAATCAATATGAAATACCAGTCTGCATAGCTCTGAGAAAGTCTTTGTGTTAAATTTAGAATGGTGAACACGCTTGACAATATCAAACAGTAATTATCATTATCCAGTGATTCAGATGCACCGATTCAAACGTAGACATTCCTTGTGTCACCTCCTTATTCAGGTGAACCCCATTTACAAAACACAGTACCGGAGCATCGCTGAACGCACCTGACTTCATTTATATTTGACTTTTCTTTTTTACAATTTTCTGGGAGTATTATGATTTTATTGGAGGGGATAATATAACATTTCCTTTTGATAATCATCAGAACGTATTTTAGTTCGTTTAAACAACTATTGCAAAGTGATTGAAGATGAAAAGAAACAGATTAACCAACTTTTCAAAACTGTTGCTAACCAATCAGCTTCAAGGAATGGTCGTGACATAATCAGTGGGCGGGGCTTAGCAGCAAAGCTAGGTGGACTTTGGTATAGCTCCAGTCTTTCGTCACTTATGGCGCCCAAGACTGAAATAACATAACTTCGGAACATCCGCCATAACCTGTAACCGATCTTTTGGTAATATATTTGAAAAGCTCCATAAGATCAAAATGACATAAGTCAAGCCTGGCATAACCCGGGGATACCTGGTTTATATAAAATTTGGCACAACAATTCTAATAACTAATACTTAATTATGTACCATGTAATGTAGCCTGTAACGTTGACCTGCTGCTTAGGAGTCGATCAGGTAAACAAGATCATAAAAGTGTACAGAAATAGGATTTATGGTAGCCAGTTAGTTTTGTCTTATTTGAGTTGAGTAACATTGTGAGAAAATATTTTTAAATCAGTGCTATGGCAGTAATTATGAATTAATAATATTGTAACACTACTGCTGTCTTATGGATGTAACCCATTAATAATAAGACCTAACAGTATACTATGGATACATAGTTGTGACCAAGTCAGCCTGTTTTATGATGTGTACTGACTATACAGTGATTATACAGGTCAACCATCACTAAACCAGCATCATTGGGACCTGCAGGGAGCCGAATTACAGAGTGGTTAGGTTAGAATACACTTAAGCAAACAGTTAACCACCTCGTCCTACCTTTAAAATACGATGTAAATCAGTACAAGTTACTTAACAAGGAAAAAAGAGACATTAAATGAAGATCAAGTAAAATTTTAATGAAACAGGGGCAAAGTGAATGGTATAGGTAATTTATTTCCGTTGACTTACACAAGAAAGTTCATCACTGCCGCTCTCAAAGTGAACAGCTGGAAATTACAGCTAAGCTCATTAGCATGGCTTGAGGTGAAGGACTGTCAGAGTTCCCATTTTCTGCATCTTGGAATGTTTTTAATATATATTTTATGCTATTCACATGTATATTTTTACTGTATTTTCAAATTTATTATTTTGAAAACCCGAAAGATAACCATAATCGTGTGTGTAGGTTACATAGGAATGCATATACTCAGTAGCTTATTGTCAGAGACCTTTCTATAGCTTGTTCTGTTTTGTGTTGTCAAGCTTACGATTTTTTAAAATTTATATTTTTATGCAATTTCATTTATAGTTTTACTGTATTTTCTAATTTTTATATTTATAACCCAAAAGATAAACACAATTGGGTGCCTAGGGTACGGACGAATGCACACACTCATTTGCTGGCATCGGAGAACTTGCTACAGCCCATTTTGGTCCATGTTATTACACTTAATGGATGTTTTATTCTCATTTGTATTTTTACTGTTTCTTTTTTTATTTTTACCAAAAGGTAAACACAATTCCGTGCCTGAGGTACTTAAGAATGCACAAACTCATTCGCTGGCATCGGAGAACTTGCTACAGCTTGTTTTCGTTCTTGTTGTTACACTTATGATTTTTTAAATTGGTATTTCATGCTATTCTCATTTGTGTTTTTACTGTATTTTCTTATTTTTATTCTTAAACCCAACAGGTAAATGCAGTCATGTGCGTAGGGTATGTACGGACGCACGAACTCATTCTCTGGCGTCAGAGAACTTGCTACAGCTTGTTTTGGTTCATGTTATTATGTTTGAGATTTGTTTTGATTATATTTTACACTATTCTCATTTATATTTTTACTGTATTTTCTCACTTTCTACTTTTACAACCCAAAAGGTAAACACAATCCTTTGTGTAGGGTATGTACTTATGCACAAATTCATTTACTGGCATTGGAGAAATTCCTACAGCTTTTGTTTGTGTTGTTGTGTTTATGATTTTCTTATTTGTAATTTGTGCTATTCTCACTTATAGTTTTACTACATTTTCTCATTTTTTGACGACCCAAAAGATAAACACAGTCAGGTGCATAGGAAAAGTACATAAGCACACAAGTAGCGCCAACAAACAGTAGCAGCAGGTTGGTGTGGTAACCTGGGAAGTTTGAAATTGTGCTAGCCAAAATTAGTCCCAGATTAGTGATGGAATCAGATTAATAATTGCTGGATTAGTGATGGTTGACCTGTAGGTAGTTAGCAATAGGTAATTTCTAAAGAACACGTTCTTTTTATCACTACGGAGCTGCTATTACTCAACCCACAGATTACATGCTATTCACCTGTGGGTACAGCTTGTACCACCTGCCATGAACACAACCTTTGTAGAAATAAAGGAGAATTTTGTTGGTCGCCAGATAAGAGTGAAACGTGCAACGTGCTCCCGGTAGCAAGCTTAAATGATGAAAGAACTCTCTTCCAAGCTGAATCCATGTTTGGGCCAATACTCCAAAGCATTGGTTCCTAAAACCTCCTGTGTTGACTTGTCTTATGGAGACAGAGAGTCTTTCCTTGGGAGAGATGTCATTAATGTTGGACACAAGATGGGCATAGCCACTGAAACTGCCCTTCTGAATCCGGAAGGACCAGGAATACCTTCCTCTACTTTACATGAGAGGGATACCTCAGATGAGAATCTTCCCTCTCCCATGCAGTAATCAGATATTGAAGGGGGTCCTGATAGGGTCCACCCAACCCCATCTGAAGTGTTTGTATCTTCTTTGAGGTAAAATAATTTATCTAGGACTTCTGTACTGCTGGGGAGTGATGATACAACTGCCTTGACATAATCAGTTCATGAGAGCCCTCTCGATAGGGAAATTCCGCTTGTAGTACTTTCAGAATTCCTGGAGGAAATTATGAGCAGTATCAAGGATGTCCTTGTTACTGAGCATCAGTATATCAGAGATGCTATCCATGATTCCCAAGAGGAAATCAGGTCAGTTCTGGATACTGAATTAAATGTAATGTGTAAAAATTTCTCAGCTTTTAACCTTGTAAGCATCATTTATGGTAGACATTATTGCTCCCGTATCGCCACATTTTCTTGCTTGCAGAGCAGTCATTTGGTATATGCCAATTTTTGTTTTTTTTATTACATTAAATATTGTTTTTAGTCCAAACATATTAGGATAATAATTAATGTAGAATAAAAAAAGATGAAGGAATTTATTTTACATTTTTTCATCGTAGAGATTAGAAACATGAAGCATGACAAGGAAAAAGTTATTCTTTCATATACCATTCCCTGAAACATAAAGCCAGTTAGAGCAATGAATGGTTTCATTTATTTACATTTGTTTCATACCATTTTAGTGAACATGATATTGTAGGCAAACTTTCTATATATTCACCTATAAAATGGTTGGAAAATCTCTTCGTTGCTGTTACAATGTGCTCCATAACTTCATAAAAAAAAAAAATCCACAGGGATTCCCTTATCCCGAACATTAAATATAACAGCTTTGGGTGAATGAAAAGTAAAGGGACTCCTCTCCTTATCAGTTACTGTCCAGTCACTTGGCAGTGTGATGCTCGAATCTAAATTACGGTTTTCTTCAGAATTATATACTGTAATCGTATTCAGTCTATGTTAGAGGCTTCTGAGCTGTCACTCTGAGTCACGTGGTCATCATCAGTCTATGCATCAAGTATTGATAATATCTCTTCAGACAAAAGATATTTCTTTCGTCTTAGAGTGCACATCATTGGGGATAAATGGGAACAAAACAAAAAAGAAATCAATCATTTATCAGTGAACATTTGAAGCTTAGTGGGAGGCTGGAGGTAGATGTCCTCTGTCAGACTGTCTTTCTGTTACCAAAAAAAGTTGCCATTTACCCCTAATTTTGCTCATAATGTTACCAAATGTTGATCCTACAATTTGTATTAGAGTAAAATGTATTTCTGAGCTTGATCAGTGCAGCACCAACATTTAAAGAGGAATAACATGTTACTCTGTTGAAGGTGGTATGATATGGGATGCAGCCAACAGAGATATGCTGTTGGTGATGCTGAACCCAAAAAATTTAGACCATGGGAATGGGGTAACAAAATCCCCAAGCCCAAAAAGAAGTTGAATAAGTTGTCTAGGTCCCCATTGAAATTAGAACAGGTATTAAGAGGCAGCTTACTCGCTCACAGAGCACTGACAGTTAACTTAAACTTAAACTTAAACTCCAGCTCTTGACACCAACTCTCAGTAATTATCCAAAAGAAAGACCAAGCTTAAAATTTAACCAAAAATAATTCCATTGAGTCATCTCTGAAAAGAGCAACGGAAATCTGAACAGCATTAAAGGGAATTTATCATAAATGAGACATACAGACTGCATGCAAGCCACAAGACTGGAACACTGGGGTTGCAAGCACACTCTAGAGCAGACGTTTTGGAAAAATGATTGGGAAACCGATAAGAAACTTCTTGTCTTGAGGGCACAGGAGTCCTCCTTTCCACAGGTCTTCTTGACTGGACGATGGCTTCTCAAGCCAAGGCTGTACCATCCTAGAAATGAAGGGTCTTCTGGCGAAGGCTGTACCATCCTAAAAATGATACAATTCTATTTTAAAACTGAAATTACTGTGAAAGCTCTTGGTCAGTTTTGACTATAAAACTTCAAATAAAAATGTAGTACGGGCACCAATATCCACCCCTGATGATACTGATAACCCATGGTGTGATACCGCACTGTGTATCCTTTAAGAAAATATATTAAAGAAAGGAAAACTATGATTGAAGTTGAACATGTAGAATTTCTGGACAGAGCACCTTTTCCTAATACTGAATGGCACTTGGTCCCTCCTTCAATAGGAATTCAGAAACTGCCGAAGAAGACAATTATCCTAACTATGAATGTAGCAGTGAAAGTCCCAGAAGTAACCATTTCCCAGTTTAATGGAAAATATAGCTCTACAACAATTTTACAGAAACAGTACCCTCTCTGAGTAGCCCCAGTCTTCTGTCTATTCACTTTTAAAACAATTAGTCATGAAAAGGCAGATTTTCAGCATTTTTTGATGACTGAGAAGCAAGATTTAATGTCAAGAATTTACAATTAGGTTACACCCCCCTCACTCCGAAGCCTCAGAGGAGAATGGGAATCCATATGTAATCTTTTAAAACTTTACATAATCTACTATAGAAATGCATAAATGTTATAATTATAGCATGGAAAATATGAAAAAATTAATAACAAAGTAACATCACTAAAACTACAGTATACAAAACAAACAAACATATATGTTACATATGCATAAAAAATCTCTCTTAAGGGATTTTGACAACAGAAAAATCTATTTCTGGGGGAAGACCTGTGTCACCCAGTGAAATGGTTCCAATAGCACACATTTCTAGGTATAAATATTGCTAAATATACCAGAGAAAAAAGTTATCCATAATGCCAGGTTTACTACCCCTGGATCGATCACCACAAAGGTGTCGGTATGCACTAAGGGGCAAGTGGTAGTCACTATCACAGATGCTTTGCCCAACAGATCTCTCCATTCTCAAAGCCCCCAACATGGGAGAGCCGTTCTACCTCCTACCTCCCGTTTTCTGCCACCTACCACTCGTGCCCGCCATCTTCATCCCAAAATTAGCACCCTCCAAGCTTGGTATGCTATCCGGGTGGGAAAGGAAGCATAGGGATGGGTCACTGGGTGACACAGGTCTTCCCCCAGAAATAGATTTTTCCCTTGTCAAAATCCCTTTTCTGGGCTTGACCTGTGTCACCCAGTGAAATAGTAACAGAGAATCAGCCATACAATAGCTTGGTGGTACCATCTAAAAGATTACCTTAATGGAGCTAAATAAAACTAGGAGAACAATACTGAGTTATAATAACCCCAAATTAAAAGTTCAAAATATAATTAAAAAACTATAAGGCACCTAGGATATCAATGTTACAGGCAGGAGCCAGGCTGTGAAGCAGACCTGACCTAAAAGGCTAGAAAGCAGGGCAAGCAAGCGAGGCAGGTAGGCGAGAGAATATACCAATAGGTAATTTAATTAAGAATTACATTACAATAAGGATAAACAAGAGTTAAATATACTAGTCTTGAGCTGGACCAGGAGGAACAATACTTCCTGCAGCTACAGTGGAATATTTAAGAGCCTCTAGGGACTTAAGATAGTGGCATTTAAATACTGTTGGTGATTTCCAGCCCGAATACTTTTTAAGGTCATCGAAGTTCATATTGTGAAAATAATTAGCTGAGGTGGCTACCGCCCGAATATCATGTACCCGAGGTACTGAATCCGGGTTAGCTTGTTTAATAAATTAAAGAATTTGTTACCTGATGGCCTTTAAGGAAATGGTACCCCCATTTTTCTTAACAAAAAGAGGGCCTGAAGTTCTTTTAGAAGTTCTGTTTAAATAAGCTCTTAAAGTGTTAACTGGACTTAAAGATAGATCCTGTGGAAGGAGAATAATCTTCCAAGGAGACAATCTATTTTGTGGATTCTCATTCTTTGCTATAAATCTGAGATCCGGAGACAACAGAACTTCTCCTGACGGGAGGAAATCAACATGATTCGGCCTTAACAGACTCGGGTATGTACATAATTCGTTACGAGTGTCTGATGCCAATTTAAGTACGTCATTTAAGAACCAGGAAACCGTGTGTGGACGGATTGCTGGTCTAAGACGAGCACATGCTTTAGGAATTGACGAAAAATATGAGTCTGAAGGTTAATATTAAAGCCATGCAAAAATATTTTTCTTAAAGCAGATTTTGTTGTAATAATAGTACTAGTGGCCAATCCTTTCTCAAATAATGATCTGAAGAAAGAGATTGCTAGATTCGCGGTCATTTTCTGAGCTTCAGATTCCCTTAGAAATAATGCTAACTTTTTAACTGCTGAGTCATATTGTCTAAGTGTAGATTCCCTCTTATCTGATTCTATGAACAGTGTATTGAGAGGGTCAATGTTAGCGTCTTTCTGAGCTGCAAACTTCATGAAGTCCATAAAGCTAGGGCGCCCAGAATTCTTGAGGAAGCTGACACAGTCCGAGTTTGCACTACTTGTGTCAATCTTGGATTGGGGATCTGTTTGTGCCGGAGCTTCAACTCCAGTAGAAGAGGAAACCAATTGCTCTTCGGCCAATTGGGTGCCACAAGTGCTACTTGACCTTTGAATGATCTGAGTTTGTGTAAAACTTTCATCAATTGACATCGCATCTGTGGAATGAGCTAGGGGATCTAGATTGGGAGCAACGTAACACGGAAGCTTGTGGTTGCTCTCTGTGGCAAACAGGTCTATCTGGAGACCCGGTACCTGAAGACAAATCCACTCGAACGATGTCTTGTCCAAGGACTATTCCGACTCCAGCGGAGTTGTCCTGGATAGTGAATCTGCAATGACATTTCGAACACTAGCCAGGTGGGTAGCTGACAGGTGCCAAAGATGTTTCCTTGCCAGAGAGAAAATTGCAATCATTACATGATTGATATGGCTCGACTTGGCGCCCCCTCTGTTTAGGCAATGTACAACTGCACTGTCCAGCACCAGTCTGATATGAATCTGTCTGGCTGGACGTAGTTTCTTTAATGTTAGAAATACTGCCATTGCCTCTAGAATGTTGATATTGAACTGGCGGAATACTGTCGACCATGTTCCTTGAATTTTCTTGTGTTGGGAGTATCCTCCCCATCCGCTTAGGGAAGCATCCGTATGGATCACTAGCGATGGAGGGGGAAATTGAAGAGGCACTGACCTTGCCAAACTCTTGACTGTCGACCATGGTCGAAGCCTCTTCCTCAATATTGGCTTAATTAGAGACATCTTGTCTCTGTTTCTGCTGTTGGCTCGTTTCCGCCATACCCTGTTTATATCCTTCAGTCTGGCTTTTAGTAACAAGTCTGTTACTGAAGCGAACTGAAGAGAGCCTAGAACTCTTTCCTGGGTACGACGAGAGGCTCTTTTGTTCTTGAGGAACTGCCTGGTAGCTTTGGCTATTTCCCTCCTCTTGGCTGGCGGAAGTGACAGTTTGTGTGTGTTTAGGTCCCATTGGATTCCCAACCACTGAAATTGAGCGGCTGGAACTAGACGGGATTTTTTCCTGTTTATTTGGAATCCCAAGAATTCCAGGAAGTTGATTACTGTGATTGTTGCTTTTCGACATTCCTTGGCGTTGGATGCCCATATTATCCAATCGTCTAGGTATGCGGCCAGCATAATCCCTTGAGCCCGTAGTTCTTGAACTACTGTCTCTGTCAGTTTGGTAAATATTCTGGGCGCTTTGTTGAGCCTGAATGGCATGACTCTGAACGAGTATGCTTGTTTTCCTAGTCTGAACCCTAGGTAAGGAGAGAAATTCCTCGCAATCGGGACGTGATAATATGCGTCTGAAAGATCTATAGAGGTGGTGACGGCCCCACGGGAAAGTAGGGTCCGTACCTGCGAGATTGTAAGCATGCGAAACTTGTCGCATTGAATGTATAAGTTGAGACGAGACAAGTCTAGAATTACTCTTTGCTTGTCTGAGTCTTTCTTTGGGACACTGAACAGACGGCCTTGAAATTTCAAGTGTCTGACTTTCTTTATTGCCTTCTTTTGCGGAAGGTCATTTGCAAAGTCCAGTAAGTCTTTGGATGGGGGTTGATGGAATCTGACTGTCGGAGGAGGCCCTCTGCTCCAGCTCCATCCCAGACCTTTTGAAATTATACTGTGGGCCCATGGACTGAAGGTCCAACGGTCCCGGAAGAGATACAATCTCCCGCCTACCAGAGGAGTCTCTTTGATTGGAAGAGGCCTAGACGCTGCTCTATCCCTGTAGGCGGCTCTGGCTCTACCACCCCTCGCATGCCTATTGTATCCGCGACAGGCCCCCTGGTTTTCAAACGAGGCGTTGAAAGCTGGGGACGTCACAAAGGCTGGCAGAGCCGAAGTTTGCTGAACCGGCATACTAGAACATATTGCTGCCGAGGCAGTGCCTTGGATGTGGAAGGCTGTCCGACCTGCGAGACCGGTAACGCCTGAAGCACAGTCTGAGCCTGAGGTTTCCGATAGTCCTGGAATCTCCTGAACCTCTTCCTTCCCGTAGGTTGAGGTCCGGAGGTCTCAGAGGACTTCCTTTTGAAAGGAAGACCCCAGCGAGAGCGAAGACTCTGGTTCGCTCTGGTTACCTCTGCCAAGACGTTATTGACCTCACCCTCTGGAAAGAGGTTAGGTCCCCAGATAGAACTCTTCATGAGTTTATTGGGCTCATGCCTGATGGTGGCGTCGGCGAAGATGTGCTTCCGGCAGTTCTGCCTCACAACCACAAAGTCATAAAGATCCGATTGGAAGGATGCTAGTAATGACTTTGTAAGAACCTGAAACAGTGGTTCATCAGTATATACTAGTGCAGTCACCTCTGAGATGGTGACGGAATGAATGGAGCGACTCAGCCTGCATCTTGCCTCATACTCCGTCTTCAGCAGAGCCTCCGGGATCTTGGGAAGTTGCTCGTTGAACAGGGTGGAGGCACACTCGGGATCGAGTTTCCCCACCGTGAACGTTGCTGGAGCTCCCAACCAACATTCCGAATCTCCGGGGAAGAGGAGGGAAGTGGGATCTGTCTCCCGGAGTTGAGGTATGGGCTTGCCATCCATCCCAGCCTGAAGGGTCAGCTCTGCAATCTTAGCAGTGCAGGGGGTCGGAATAGAGTCACTTGCAGAGAACATAGTAAAACTTCCTCTAAAGGGAGTAAGTTTGGTGTTCTCGCACTCCCAGTCAGTGAGAGCGTGCATCAGGGTGGATTGAGCTTGGTCCCTATGAAAGATGACCGTTTCCTTAGGGACCTTATCGGATCTAATCCAGGCCGCCTCAGTTAACCTGGCATAGCCTGGATAGGGAGGCACTAGGTTGGCTGGAAAGAACTCTAGTTCTTCCAGACGACGAGTGCCCAATCCCTTTATGGTCAGTGTGTCATTATGCAGCGGAGCATGCAGGGCCAGCCGCCACGGGTTCCTCTTATCAAAGGGAGGCAGACTGGAACCCTGGGTCTCCATCCTCTGTGCCAATGACAACACTGACTGTCCTGAGGTCTCTAAGCTTGTGACAAGCTGAGACGAGAGATCTTGTAGCCCAGCTTCAACCTTTGAATCGAACCTCTGCATCAGCAGGTCGACGAAAGCCTCAGAGTCGAAGCTAGGCTGTGGAGGCTTAGCCATCGAAACTCTGGTCCTTGACCCCTTAGACGGGGGAGTAGCCTTACTTGAGGACGTCACTGGTTTGGGAGCCAGTGACGACCTAGAGGGAGCTGGCGGATTAGACCTTTGAGGTCTGGAAGGCTTAGGTAAGTCCTTCCTTTTCAGATATTTCACCTTGGGGATAACAGACCGAGATCTGTCCCTAAGGTTAGCTGACTTGGAGAATCCTTGAAAAGAAGAGGACGAAGAAGGTAAACTGGATAAAATAGACCTACTCCTACTACCTTCACCTGCCTCACTTACTACCCTACCTTCTATCTGGTGATCAACCACGCTCATCGGTTCAACGTGAATGTTGATGGCCGCTACATCTTCCGCCACCTCTTCGCATAGATCTTCGTCTTGGGGGGTCTGCGTCTCTTCCCTGATCCTCGTAATGAGTGGGGTGGCCACGTCCTTCGGTACTGCGGCGGAGATCCGAGCATTCGGATAAAGGAGATTGAAAATCTCCTCCGACAGTACATAGGGGCGGTCAGATGCTACATTTCTTCCAAATCCGCTGACCCAGGTCTTCAGGGTCGACAGCGAAGAGGCTCGGATTGCTTGGTTAGACTGGAAGAGAAGGTAAGACTTGCTAAAATATTCTTCAATTTTTTCGCATATATCCATATTGAGCCGTTAAAATCAAAAAGGGACTAAAGGTTAGCAGTCTCTTGTCACTTACTGACACATCTGTTACCAGCTCATAAAGAGCGTAACAAATCTCACAGCCGTCCGGGTGCCAAACAACTAGGTCTCCAACTTGCACCGCGCAGCTGGAGTGCGAGCGGCACATCTCGTGTCCACAGGGTTGTTGGAGGACGGCCGTGCAACCTGGCTCCTGACAACGTGCCATCTGTAAGTGGAATGATGGTACATGAGTATCATCAAGGCAGGACCCGCCGGAACTGAGTCCGGCAGCAAAAGTCTATTATAACATAGATTTATGCTACGGGATGGTTCACAGCTGTCCGGGTGCCAAACAACCAGGACTCCAACTTGCACCGCGCAGCTGGAGTGCGAGCGGCACACCTCGTGTCCGCAGGGTTGTTGGAGGACGGCCATGCAACCTGGCTCCTGACAACGTACCATCTGTAAGTGGAATGATGGTACATGAGTATCATCGAGGCAGGACCCGCCGGAACTGAGTCCGGCAGCAAAAGTCTAATTTAACATAGATTTATGCTACGGGATGGTTAACTAACTGATATTTGTGTTCTAAGCAAGTACTCCATGTTACTCCGCCGTGACTTGTCACTGAAATCTCGTTGTGTCACACAGTTATGGAACCGGCATAATATGAGCGAAATAGAGTGTTCCATATAGCTCATCTCTCAAATCACCCAAGGCAGTAACCAAATAATGGAAACCATAAAATATGCCGGAAACCATACCCACCGGAGTGGTTAATTGGATAATAACATACGAGAAACCCGACTAGTCCGGCGGAGAAAAAAGGACACGGTGTTCACGTGTTGTGCTAAGTTTTGGAATGAAGATGGCGGGCACGAGTGGTAGGTGGCAGCAAACGGGAGGTAGGAGGTAGAATGGCTCTCCCATGTTGGGGGCTTTGAGAATGGAGAGATCTGTTGGGCAAAGCATCTGTTATAGTGGCTACCACTCACCCCTTAGTGCATACCGACACCTTTGTGGTGATCGATCCAGGGGTAGTAACCCTGCCATTATGGATAGCTTTTTTCTCTGGTATATTTAGCAATATTTATACCTAGAAATGTGTGCTATTGGAACCATTTCACTGGGTGACACAGGTCGAGCCCAGAAAATCTCTCTTATCTCAGTGAGAGTGAGAGAGAGAGAGAAATACATCTTGTATGTCAAAGCAAATAAGATTAAAGTACCAGAGAGAGAGAGAGATGTTTACATTGACAGCTGCTTTGCAATTCAAGTATCATACAGTATTTATGTACAAGAATAAAAATACAAATTTTCATACCAGTTTTACACATAAAAGCATGAAAACTTGTAAATTACATAAAAAAAATTAAATATAACCACTTCTGCAGGATTTCTCAAGGATTTTGCAAACATCGCTTGTCTGTGAAAAAATTGCATATGCCAATTAGATAGGTTCCAATGAAAAGTTCTTGTGCCTGTGAATTTGTGCAACTCAGCATGTAAGACTGATATTTAAAGTATATATATATGTATATATATATATAATATATATGCAATATCAAAGCATATAATATATATATATATATATATATATAATATATATATATATATATATATATATATATATATATATATATATATATATATATATATATATATATATATATATATATATATATATATGTATATATATATATATATATATATATATATATATATATATATATATATATATATATATATATATATATATATATATATATATATATATATATATATATACCTATATATATATATATATATATATATATTTGTATATATATATATATAATATGTATATATATAATATATATATATATAGTTATATATATTATTATTATTAAACCATATCAAATACATATTATATATATATCCCCTCTAAATTGCTTATAACACTACCATGAAAGGTCAGACATATAAATATATGTATATAAAAACACCATATACATCAAATGTACATTAAACTATTATATGTTATATATATATTAATATTTGAAATATATATTATTATATTATTATCCAAGCCATCTGAAACATTTATCATTACAAATATACATATAAAACCCTCAAATACTTAGAACTCTAAATTGCTTATAACACTAGCATGTCAGACACCAAAGTATGCCTAAAAAATACATCAAATGTACATTAAACTATTACCTGTTACTGTATTAATCTTTGAAATTATATTATTACTTATTCAAGCCATCTAAACATTTATCTTTACATATGTACAGTTTACTTATTCAGCCATGCACATTTTCTTTCCAGTTACAAAGCCGTCCCATTTTTTTAGAGGGGAACCATTGGTATTTATTAGAGAGAGAGAGATTCTGAGAGAAAATATTATACATTTTAAAAAATTTACTGCTACATACATATTAAGATTACTACATAAGTAAATCATATGGGTACTCACCAGTGATGATTTTTGATTAAAGATGATGATGAATTAGCCGTGCAGTCCGTTGAATGACGAAGATATGGTTGCACAGCAAAGCAGAGGAGTTACAACTCATCTGAGGGTGCCTCTTCACCTTCAGGAGGCGCTTCAGGAGGCACTTCTTCAGTTGACTGGGGAGGCACTACTCCAGGCAATTGGGGAGGCACTTCTTCAGGCAATTCAAGAGGCACTACTTCTGGTAATTTGGGAGGCTTTGGAGGGGTCTTCTTCGTCCGTTTGATGAACATGGTGATAGGCAACTGCTGTCGCTGCTTTTTCATGGTGGTTAGGGCTTGATTATAGGGCTCCAATGCTAAATCAAGGATGTTTGAAAACTTTAAGGAGCTTTCCATATAAGGATCCCATGTTGAAACATACTCCTGTGCATCCTTGATCTTTCTCTTAACGTGGGACAAATGTTCCAAAGTCAGGCCGCCCTCCTCTTCCTTCTGCTCCTCCCCTGAACCTGGCGTATCTTCTTCCTCAGTGGCAGACTTCATCAGGTCTTCCAAATCCTGGTCTGTCAAGGGGTCAGAGGGGGCATCAATAAGGGTGCCGACTTCATCCTCGGTGATGTCCTTGAAGCCTTCTCCACCTAGAATCTGGACAGCCTTACTAATGGCCGAATGTTGAATTTCTTCAGGAGAGAAGCCCCTGTAATCATGAACACACTCTGGCCACAACTTGTTCCAGCACGCATTCAGGGTCTCCTTCTTCGTGTCATTCAGTGATCGGTTGATGATGGTCAGACATGTGGCAATCGTGAATTTATGCCAATAGTCTTTTAGCGTAAATTCACTGTCATTGTCCATTGCATTCACAAGGTCCTGGAGGGAGTTCCCGGTATAGAGTGCCTTGAAGGCACGGATCACGCCCTGGTCCATAGGCTGGAGGAGAGAGGTGGTGTTGGGAGGGAGGAACACAAGCTGGACTCCCTTGCAATAAAGATCGAGAGTGTGGCCACCAGCATTATCCATGATCAGCAACACCTTGAACTCTATGCCCAAGTCGTTCAGGTATTGCCTAACTTGAGGGATGAAGCTCTGATGGAACCAGTACTCTGTAAGGACTTTGGTGATCCAGGCCTTAGGGTTATGCATCCAGAACACAGGAAGCAATGCCTTGTTCTTATTCTTAAGGGCCCTGGGGTTTGCAGCCTTTTAAATGAGGCCTGGTTTAAGCATGAAACCAGCCGAATTCCCACACATGGTGAGGGTAACCCTATCGTTCTGGGCCTGAGGCTTTAGCTTCATCCTTCTTGAGATATGTCTGGGAAGGCATCTTCTTCCAGAACAGGCCAGTCTCATCCATATTGAACACCTGTTCTGGATGCTAGCCCTTCTCCTCGATGATATTCTTGAAGGTCTCCGGATATTTCGTGGCTGCTTCAGTGTCTGCAGAAGCTGATTCCCCATGTAGAGTAACAGACTTTAGGTGGAACCACCCCTTGCTGGCCTGGAAACCTTGAGGCGCTGATGATGGTTCTGCTTTGGGCTCTTCCTCCTCCTCTTCTTCTTCTCCTTCTGTAGGCGCTGGTTCATCGAAGCCTAAGAATTCTAATTCCCCTTCTTCAACACCTTCCTCTGCCTGTACTACGTCGTCGCCTTCCATAGCAGTTAATAACTGCTGGTAGAGTTGTCGCACTTTCTCACGAATGATGTTGGAGTCAAGGGGCACGTTCTTCTTCCGGCAGTCCTTTATCCAGAATGCCAGCGCAGATTCCATCTTCATGATTGTTTTATCCCGCACTGTCACAACTGTCTTTGCACTACCAAAGTAGCGCATACGCACAGACTTTCGTATATCTGCCTCTTTCTTCTTTATATGTCTGACTGTGCTCTCATTAACATTAAAATGGCAGCCAACCGCGGCAAACTTTTGCCCTCCTTTAACATGTCAAGAAGTTTCACCTTCTCCTCGAGTTTCATAACAGTCTTCTTTCTTTTAGACTCTTTGCCAGAAGCCCTAGAAGGAGCAGGGCATTTTATAGGAGGCATGTTATGGCCGATTACCACTGATGCACAAAGATTAACCCTTAAACACCAACTGGACATACCGTAAGTCGACTAAAATTGTCTGTCGGGTGATGAGCAGAAGTACCGTACGTCAACTACAAAAAATTTCAACCTTCCGTCAACTTTGACTCGACTGAAATGGTTGAAAAACGCAATTGTAAGCTAAAACTCTTACATTCTAGTAATAGTCAATCATTTACCTTCATTTTGCAACAAATTGAAAGTCTCTAGCACAATATTTCGATTTATGGTGAATTTTTGAAAAAAACTTTTTCCTTATGTGCGCGCAGTAACTCAGCTGAAAATTTCAGAAATCCTTTCATCATTTTGTCGTAATTTTTGCACCGTTTTATATTAGCCGTTACATAAAGTTTTGTATATGAAAATGTGCACAATTTCATGTAAAATACAACAAAAAACAACCCATGGTTGTAGTTTTTATCAGGAAATATTTTCATATAAATAACGATAAGTGCCAAAATTTCAACCTTCGGTCAACTTTGACTCGACCGAAATGGTCGAAAACTGCAATTGTAAGCTAAAACTCTTACATTCGAGTAATATTCAATCATTTACCTTCATTTTGCAACAAATTGGAAGTCTCTAGCACAGTATTCCGATTTATGGTGAATTTTTGAAAAAAACTTTTTCCTTATGTCTGCCCGTGGTAACTCTGCCGAACATCTCAGAAATTCTTTTGTCACTTTGTCGTAATGTTTGCACAGTTTTATATTAGTCGATACATAAAGTTTTATATATGAAAATGTGCGCAATTTCATGTAGAATACAAAAAATAATTCATGGTTGTAGCTTCTATCAGTTTTGAAATATTTTCATATAAATCATGATGTGCCAAAATTTCAACCTTTGGTCAACTTTGACTCGACCGAAATGGTCTAAAAACACAATTGTAAGCTAAAACTCTTACATTCTAGTAATATTCAATCATTTACCTTCATTTTGCAACAGATTGGAAGTCTCTAGCACAATATTTTGATTTATGGTGAATTTTTTAAAAAACTTTTTCCTTATGTCCACGCAGTAACTTGGCCGAACATCTCAGAAATTCTTTTGTCACGTTGTCGTAATGTTTGCACAGTTTTATATTAGTCGTTACATAAAGTTTTGTATATGAAAAATGTGCGCAATTTCATGTAGAATACAACAAAAAATAACACATGGTTGTAGCTTTTATCAGTTTTGAAATATTTTCATATAAATCACGATAAATAGAAAAAATTCGACCTTCGGTCAACTTTAACTCAACCGAAATGGTCAAAAACTGCTATTGTAAGCTAAAACACTTACAGTCTAGTAATATTCAATCAATTACCTTCATTTTGCAACAAACGGGAAGTCTCTAGCACAATATTTTGATTTATGGTGAATTTTTGAAAAAACCTTTTTTGTACGTCCATGCATTACAAATTTATGCATCATTTTGTGATAATATTTTCTCTGTGTTGCTTTGATTGTTTTACAATTTGTTATATACCAAAATTATTGCAATTTAGTGTACAATACAAAGAAAAAAAATAACTCATTAGCTTTAACCGTTTTGCTCACAGCACGATTTGTATATAATTATATATGAAATTTTTTTCCCGCTGTCATATATTTCAATATTTATATATGATAATGATATTTTTTCATTTCTGATGGTTGCATACTAAGCTTCAGGCAATGTCAAAAAAAGGAGCCAAAAATGAACTCTTGAAAACTAAGCGTGCTGTGATTTTTTTAAAAAACTTTTTTTCTGCTTCGGCGCTAACTCCTGAACACCGCTGGCATACGGCAGACACTTTCGTAAATAGAGGCTCGGCGTTTAAGGGATAAGAAACCAAATACAAAGATGTGCGGTTTCACATGGTAAGAAGATGCTGTGAACCACACATGAACTGAGAAGGATGCCATGGATGCGATCTCCCAGAATTCTATGTTCGCGAGTTGGTCGTGAGTGTTCAGCCAATCAACGCCAAGTGAACAGCCAGTGAGCGCCAAGGAAAATGAATGGTGCTTCTGGATTGGCTGCTTTGCAGATGACAGCCAGTAGCGTGTCAAGTATCATTGGTCCTGGGTACACAGCATCCAGCATCTCGAGTTCTTTATATTTGCAGAGAGGTGGCTTGGGTGAAGCACTTTTAAGAAAAACAAATACATGTTATTGAAATTTTGCTGTGTTTACATTAATATATTACAGTACTTTACTGTAATATTTGAAAATTAGTAAATCTTTTTTCATCATACAAAATGTACTGTACTTACAGTAGTCATGAATATATACTTAGTACATAAATGAAAATGCTCTGTACCGCAGACGTAAACATACGTACCCTGCTATTCCTGTTGTCTTACGTATTTTAGATATGCTCTACATACTACCTGTAGTACTACATATCATCATAAAACACTTTTTGTCTGTGATATTTAAAAATCATCCTACAACAAAACATTTAATAAAATGTACAGTACTTTATGCGCAAAATATGAGTGTTAGTATATGTATGCGCAATATTACCGTGTGTATACCGTAGCGGCAAATGACCCAGTATAACTCGTTTCATTGCCATCTCTCGTTTGTGTGTTTTGCGTGTTCAGTACTATGGACCAAGAATATTTTTTGAAATCATGTATTAAGATGTCCTCTAAATGCTCTGCTTCCTCTAAGGCCTCTGGCAAAGAGCCTACAATTAATGATTGATGAGAAGAAAGTAGACATGATTGTTATGTTAGGAGAGGGCAAAAGTCACGGAGAAGTAGCAGCCCATTACGGCATGACATTGTGGTCGCCTGCATTGAGCATGAACAAGGTAAAGTACTCATGCAGCCCTACTGTACCATCTTCGTTGCCATGTTCAAATACCTTAACATGACAGTGCCTTCCAAACCCCTGACAAAGCACCTCCTGAAGAAGGTGAAGAGGCGCCCTCAGACGAGATGTAACTCCTCTGCTTTGCTGTGCAGCCATATCCATCGTCATTCATAATACTGCACAGCTAATTCATCATCACCATCTACAGTATACTGTAATCAACATTCATCACGAGTTACTACCCATATGATTTAACCTTATTTATTATTATTACAGGTACTCAGTGTAGTATTACATAATATTATTATTTAATTTTATTACTATTATATGTACTGTAGTATTATTATTAATTTACATTATTATTTAATGTTATTATATACAATAAATAATATGAAAATACAGAATATTGCAATACGAAAAAGACAAAAAATCTGCATCCATGAATAGGCAGGTTCCCCGCGAATATTTTTATAGATATGTTCCACAGAAAAACCCGCGAATATGTGAGTTTCCCGTGAATAAATTTTAGATAGGTTCCACAGAAAAATCCATGAATAGGTGAGACCGCGAATACGGTGGGTTTACTGTACACAATATATATATATACACACATACCGTATATTTCCGTGTATAAGACAACCTTTAAATCATAAAATTCACCCCTAAAAATTGGGGGTCATCTTATATTACCATTCTAAAAATCTAACCTTGAATTCTAAGTGAGGTTTATCGGTAGGCTAGCCTCAGCCTCGGTGCGGTAACCACCAATATACATGAAAAAATTCACATTATGAAGTAAACTGATAATAAAGGTAATAAAACCATTTCTACCATACATATTATTGCATATCTTCATAATAAATAGCCTATTCAAGGAATAATTCCATATCTGTGAAATCAACTTTTATCTATGTGAGACCAGCAGACAAAATGTAGCCTAAATACCAGGTTTTGGTTGCACTCACAGCAACCATCATTCAGTGATGTAGTGTAATTATGGTAGTAATAACATTTAGGATAACAATATTTATTTTTCATTAAAAATTCAGGCTGTTTGTAACTGTTTAGAACAATTCAGTCATACGAATGATAATTATCATACTTTATCGTAGTGTTGTTTGGGGTGACTAGTGGCAATGAAACCTAAACAAAACAATGTTTCCCTTTTAGGCGAGGTGTGTAGGAAAAAATGATACAGAATAGACTGTTATTTTGTGTACCGTATGTACTCATTAACGCGCGATCTCGCGCGTGATGCGACCCCCAAATTTTCACCCATAAAAAATTATTTTATCATGTGTCTCTTGTATCATGCGAGTTCCTGTGTTGAGAGACCAAATTACTATGGAATAACCTCTTTCAATCCATCTCTTTATCCCATATTCTAGTTAAATAGGTTAAAAAGTAAAAGTGAATGATAAAAGTATCGTTAGTCATGTTATATTTGTTGAGTAAACGAGTACAGCCATAAACAACTGAACGAGAAACAAGTGTTTTGCTAAGAACACAGTCTAGGCTGTGGCTATGAACAATCGAATCGGATAACAACAGCTGTTTGCTTGCATTTCAACCATCGTACGACAGTAAAATTACTGTAGTTATGTTACAAATGACATTAAGTAGAATAGGACTGATATATATTTTACATTATACCCTTATTCGCTTTGGAGAAAAGATCACAAGGAAATATACTGCTAATTTTAAGCTGCAAGTTGTAGCTAAAGCTGAGAAAACAAACAATGTTCAAACGGTAATGAATGTAAATTATTGTGCATCGGCAACATGGATGAAACTCCTTAACTTCGATATGCCATCAAACTCCACCATAAATAATATTGGAGAGAAAAGTATTTTTATCAAAACTACTGGGCATGAAAGAACACATTTTACTGCTGTTTTAACGTGTATGGCAAATGGGACGAAACCTTCCCCCAGAGTTATCTTTAAACGGAAATTGAACTGATGCCGAAACAAAAATTCCCTGAAGTTATTGTTGTCCATGTTCACGAAAACCTAAACAATGCAAATGGTGCATGATCGCTATGTTTGTATTTTATAATACAATTAATAATACATGAATACATACAATATTACTGGATACAGTGAAGTTAAGAATAACTGGATAAAAGATCCATGGAAAAGATGCATATTTGTTGTTTGTATTTTATAATATGATACTAATATGTGAATATTACATACGCCAATTTTATATTTCGTGTATAATGCGACCCTCTTAAAATTAGCTAAAAAATTAGGTCTTTAAATTCACATGATATGCGAGTATTTACAGTATTGTGAATTTCTAAGGATACAGTAAGTAAAATGGTTTTTGTAATAACATCATCTTTACATAACCAATGTTTCATAAGATGTACCTGTTGTTGCAAAAACTAGCCTATCACAGATGGTTTTGGAATTTAGCAGTTGTCTTATACTACAGATAGATATGAGATAAATTCATGAAAATTTGTCATAATTTTGTACCTCGTCTTATCTAAAGGTCATCTTATATATATATATATATATATACAGGCGGTCCCCGGTTTACGACGGGGGTTCTGTTCTTGCGCCGCGTCGTAACCCGAAAATCGTCGTAAGCCGGAACATCATCGAAAATCGTCAAAAATCATAAGAAAACCTTACTTTTAATGCTCTGGGTGCATTGAAAACGATGTAAACTGTATTATTATTGAGTTTTACATAAAAAAACCTTCAAATTATGATTATTCTGCCATTTTGGGGCCATATTTCTTCCGTCGGATCGTCGGCGGCGTCGCCGTCGTAACTCGGAACATGCGTCGTAAGTTGGAAATAATTTCTGATGAATATATTTGAAAAGCGTCGTAACCTCGGAACGTCGTAAGCCAGAACCGTCGTAAACCGGGGACTGCCTGTATATATATATATATATATATATATATATATATATATATATATATATATATATATATATATATATATATATATATATATATATATATATATATATATATATATATAAGATGACCTTTAGATAAGACAGGTACAAAATTATGACAAATTTTCATGAATTTATCTCATATCTATCTGTAGTATAAGACATATATATATATATATATATATATATATATATATATATATATATATATATATATATATATATATATATATATATATATTATATATATATATATATTATATATATATATATATATATATATATATATATATATATATATATATATATATATATATATATATATATATATATATATATATATATATATATATATATATTATATATATATATATATATGTATATATATATATATATATATATATATATATATATATATATTATATATATATATTATATATATATATATATATATATATATATATATATATATATATATATATATATATATATATGACTATTTATCACATCACCGTGAATCATATACAATCAAAGCTACAAACGTCCTTTAATATCCAATTCACTCTACCTCGGAAGTAATATATTTTCATATATGTTGAAGAAGGAATTTTTAGTTGATAATAAGTCCACCGTCCCGTGGGGTCGAACCAGCGACGGACGAGGAATCAGGACTACAGTGACACACTAACCAGTCGGCCACAAGAGAGGGTATAAGTGAATACCATCTCCCATCAACCCACCCGTCGAACTCAGGTGTTTTGCGTTTGAAGGCGATATCCACCCACCTCTGCCATGTTGACCGTGTAGTGCGTTTTGTCGATGCGTAGCCATATTATGACTATTTATCACATTACCGTGATTCATATACAATCAGAAAGCTACAAACGTCCTTTAATATCAATTCACTCTACCTCGAAGTAATATATTTTCATATATGTTACCGAAGGGAATTTTAGTTGATAATAAGTCCACCGTCCGTGTCGAACCAGCGACGGACGAGGAATCAGGACTACAGTGACACACTAACCAGTCGGCCACAAGAGAGGGTATAAGTTTGTAGCTTTCTGATTATAAATATATATATATATATATATATATATATATATATATATATATATATATATATATATATATATATATATATATATATATATGCCCACTACATTTGTAAACAAATCATAGCAATGATATAAAAAAGGAAAATAAAAGGGAAAATTTTAGTTCACTTATATTTTTTCAATACTTAGACATTTCTCCATTATTTTTAAGTACAGCTTTTAACCTTCTTGGCATTGAATGCTAAATCTTTGAAATATTGTGCATCCATGACGGATGGCATCCTTCAATTTTGGGAGGGCGTTTTTTCACTAGTGCCTTCAGTTTCCGTTTCATGTATGCCCAGCAATTTTCAATCGGGTTTAAATATTGCCTGGCCAGTCCAATTTCTGAATATTAAATTCCTTAAGAAGGTTTGTGACCTTGTGAAATCGGTGGCAAGGTGCTCCATCTTGCATAAATACCACGCATGCCCAAAAGTTCCTTGTAAAGGACTAATTCATTTTCCAAGACATTTTCATAAATCTCTCCATTCATTGTCGTGCTCTCTGGGAGAAAATATAATCCCCCACTACCCCATATCCGCTGAAACATCCCCATACCATCACATAAGCTGGATGTTTCACAGTCTTGACTGTGTATTTTTGATGCATAGCGGTTAGACTAGGGCCTCCTTACTTTCTTGCCAGCGCTATGAATAATGTGGAAGTTAGATTCATCGCTAAAAACTACCCTTTCCCATCCTTTTCAGTCCACTTCAAATATTTTCTGCAAAAAGCCATCCTTTTTTTTTTCAGGCTTAGTGAGGTGGCTTCTTTGCTGCAAGATAGGAGACCAAGGTCTTTCTGTAATCGAGTCAGATACGTTCCTAAGCAGATCAGGGTTTGAGACTTCAAAATTTTGGCTGGCATTGATGGATGTTCCATAACAATCCTTTTTAAAATGTTATAGTTTTCGTGGCCTCCTGAGCCTTTCTTCCGCTTCAGTGATGAATAGGTCTCCTGTCTTGGAGTTGTTATAGACGGTGCTTTTATAGCTCTCTTGCAATATGACATTGACTTGCCAGTTTTCCATAGGGTCACAATAACCAAGGATAAAGTTTTAGCCATAATTCATAGCGCGCAAGAGCGCCAAATATATGAATATATACAATGACAGCCGACCTTTGTGATAGCTTGAGTATACTGAAGTGCATTAGAAACTCATGGTACGAACAGCGAGACAATACAGGCTGCCAGACGAACGATAAATTGGGAAAATATATATTCTCGGCGGAAATATAATATATTACAGTAATATAGTCGTTATATTGTATATATATATATATATATATATATATATAGATATATATATAGATATATATAGATATAGATATATATATATATATATATATATATATATATATATATATATATATATATATATATATATATATATATATATATATATATATATATATATATATATATATATATATATGTATGTATGTATGTATGTATGTATGTATGTATGTATGTATGTATGTATGTATGTATATATAATATATATATATATATATATATATATATATATATATATATATATATATATATATATATATATATATATATATATATATAGAATGAACAATGTGGTTGGGACCTTGTGGCTTCACCTTGGACTGAAATTTAATCTGGGTTGTTTTGATTGATTTGTTAGAAGTTAAGCCATTTTATCACCTGTCAATCTTTTGTAAGCTCTTTTGAGGGTGAACAGCAGCTACACTTTCAGAAAACAGGCTTTGACATCGGAAAACCTAAATTTGATAGCTGCTGTGAGTCCTCAAACCAACCCACTTTCCCTAAGGAAAAGGCATGGGATTGGGGTGAACCTGTATCTTGCACAGACCTGACCTAAGTAATGGCCAAAATACATATGGCTGCCACATTGGTGTGGGAAGGATAAAGGAAGAACCTAGGTAGTAGTTTTAGACAAAAAGATAGAGCCATTTTGTCTTGAACCCTTTATATGCTATCATTGTTCCAACATGCACTTCAGTAAAGCTCCCGTATTCACGGCCTCATGATTCGCGGACTCACCTATTTGCGGATTTCTCTTTGGAACATGCATATGCATTATTCCTGAAAATTTGCCCATTTGCAGTATTTTTCACTGAGAAATACTCACTAATTACTGTATTTTCATGTCATTTCCATGACTAAATGCACTTTTTGTGATAAAACATTAAAATACTCAGCTACCCAGGTAGTGCTCGAGTTACGATAATTTGCCTTACGATAATTCGATGGGATAAGCAATTAATACCGGTACAACATTTAGAAAATATTTTTAAATTTCCGCTCTTGTGGTAGCAGCGTACAATCAGGCAGCAAGAGAGACCAAATTACAATAGACCAACTTCTTTTTCTCCATCTCTTTATCCCATCTTCTAGTTAAAAAGGTAAAAGAGAGTGATAAAAGTATAGTTAGTAACGTTATACTCTTGCATAAATGCGTACAGCCATAAACAGCCAACTGAGAAACTGTTGTTTTGCTTATCACCGAATCGGATAACAACAGCCGTTTTGCTTGTATTTCACCCATTGTATGATAATAAACAATTGCTGTAGTTATGGTACAAATGAAGTTAAGTAGAATAGGGCTGATATATTTTTACATTATACCCTTATTCGGTATGGATACAAGACCGTCAAGGAAATATACTGCTAAATTTATGCTGCAAATTGTAGCTGAAGCTGGGAAAACAGTGTTCAAGCTGTTAATGACTATAAATTATCATGCATCGGCAACATAATCAAAATTGGAGAGAAGGTATTTTAATCAAAACTACTGAGTATGAAAGAACACATATTACTGCTATTTTTACACCGATAAACGATAAATACGTAAAGCTCATATTACGATGAAATTAAGTGAAAATAGCGAACGGAATCTTGATTTTTTTTTTTACACAAAACAAACTTGCCCCCAAACGGCCAACGTCATCTATTAACGAAAATAATAACTAAATTAACTTCACAACGAGACATATTTAAGTTATATTCCGACTTAAAAACACTTCATATAACGAAAAAACCTTGCCCCATAGATAAATAAATTATCTAGAGATTCATTTACGCTGACTAGAAGGAAGAAAAGCATTCTGAACTGAGTTAAACATGGCGAAATAAACATGCCATGTAATCGATTTCCAAACGAAAACATTGATCACTATGATCTCAATTTATAATGCAAAAGCAATATAATATATACAATATTATTGGATACAGTGAATTAAAGCATAACATTTTAAAAGATCCATGGAGAGATGCATATTTGTTATGTTGATGTTTTTATAATACGATATTATGTGAATATAGAGTACAGTTTAATGTAGGCTAGGCTCCTGTATGTGTATAGGATATACTATAGTGTAGGCTAAGCTAATTATTGTTTGTTATTCAATTTCTCTTTGTATAGAATGATCATAAGTCACTGCATGAAACTCCAGAATTAGCTGATATTAATAATTACTATACCATGTATGTATAGATTATACTTTATAGTGTAGGCTAGGCTATATTCGTGATACGTTTTTTCCAACAAACAATGGGTTTTTTGGAACCTAATCCCAACGTAAGTAGGATAACACCTGTTGTATAAGCATTGTTAGATTTCTTTTTGTGTTTGAATATCAAAATAGGCAGTTCTAAGTGTTTTTAGAAGGGTTTCAAATATTCACAGATTTTAGCTATTCGCTGGGGTTGGGGTTGTGGTACGCATACCTGTGGATACAGGGGTTTACTGTATTCTGGCAGAGACCAACTAGAAGAGCATTCATTGAGATTGCTTGGAATGTCTAAAGGAGCCCAGAGGGACTGAGAGTAACTCTTTTGAGGACTCATAGCAGCTACCAAAAGTAGGTTTTTCCTACATCAAAACCTGTTATTTGCATCCAGTGAGAGCTATATAAAGGTAATCCATGCTACAAAGTCAGTACAACCCTAGTGTCAGTATGTATTTGTCACTCTTTCATACATTTATTACCCACTTTTAAGACATGATTAACGGTCTTTGGATAGTGTCCAACAATGTGTAGAATTTGAAAAGAAATCCCAGAAAATGTTACAATTAACACCTTTTATATCAAATGGGGACACAACACCTCGATTTGTACTCTCCGGAAACACCTTTTATATCAAATCGGGACACAACACCTCGATTTTTACTCTCCAGAAAAGGGGTCAGTTTATGGAAACTCAGAGACCAAAGGAATCTTCACCTTCAGAAGCAACCAAATTAGATCCAATAGGTGGAAACAGAGACTAAAGGGATCTTTTCACCTTCAAAAGCAACCAAATTAGATCCAATAGGTGGAAACAGAGACTAAAGGGATCTTTTCACCTTCAAAAGCAACCAAATTAGATCCAATAGGTGGAAACAGAGACTAAAGGGATCTTTTCACCTTCAGAAGCAACCAAATTAGATCCAACAGGTGGAAACTGGCACTTAAAAGGTTCAACATAAGCCAGTGTCTAATTTCTTCACTTACAATAGAGCCTCTTTCCAAATTGACTACCATCGATTATAGTGGACAGTATCACTTCTGGTCAGTTCAGGATTAGATTAGAGAAAGAGATCAAGATATTTGTTTGATCTATCCATTTATATTTATTTTTTAAAGGTGTCTCCTTAGATTGCTTTGTATGTCTTTAAGGCACTTCTTTCCTTGTAAATCCATGTAACTTATAACCTGAACTCAGCAATCCTGTATCCTCAAGTGGTTGTAAGAGTAAGGACGATATGCTTTACTAACACAGCCATCCTTATTAACACGGAATATTTAGCTATATCCCAGGATACCTTGCCAAGCTGGTATTGATTGTATCACAACTTGTAGTCTTTGAGTGATCCTGGACTGCACCATGAATGACTTGGGTATGCAATAGCCAGATGGTCATACATGTTAGAGAATTCATCTATACTTCGGTCACCATGTGACATAAGTGGCTTTATTAAGGTGTTAATATAGATGTTAACAAGCAAATTTTCAAAATGAAAAAAAGAGGTAAGAGTGTGAAAACTTCATTGGTCTTTCACACCTCTTGGAAGAGAAAGCATGTAGGCAGATTATAGGTTTACATTCTTCCTTTTACTGAATTAATGAAATATATTTGTGGAAAAATTATTTTTTTTAAACAGATCCATCAGTTTACATGAGCTTACTGTATTTGTGCAGTCAGCACTGACAGCATAGATAGGCCCTTGTAAACTGATGTTTTATATTAAACAAATGTTTTCTTGGTGAGTTTACAAAAGATAATTTGACCAAAAATTTTCCTGTGAATGTGAGGTTTATTAGAAGTTTTTCCATCATTGAAAATTTATTTTCATTAATATATGTTGTAGAGTTTCTCTGTTTGAAAGAGCACTTTGAATAATGCTGTATCAAGGGTGTAGGTTTATCCTTTTTGTATTTTTATTATTTTAACATGAGCAGTGAGTTCCACTTTCACACTTGTAGAGCTATCCCTTACAGACATTAGTTTTTTTTTATAGATGCTAGAACTGAAGATATAAAATGGCAGAGTTTGTGATTGGAAAATAGATGAGTTTTAGTGGTTCCATCTTATTTATGTCCTTTGCAAATGTTACCAGTTCAGGCTTCTGTAGAGCAATATAAGTTTAAACTTACAGGATTTTCAAGAGAAAACACAGCAAAGCAACCTTGCAAAGTACCCTGCATGCAGAGATTTTGCCTTAGTTGAACTTATTATTTTATATACAATACTGTTGGCCAGTGTAGACCATAAGGATTAAAGAAGTGATAACACATATTTTTAGGTGAAGAAAGTTGTACATGTACTTTGAAGGTCCATTGCATCGTATTCTAAAGCCATAGTGAATCCAGCTTATTAAAATACTTCAGGAACATCAAATACAATTAAAATAAACAACAAAAATGATTCACTTTTTTCAGACATTTCAGAAGTATGGTAGTTGGCTGGCAGTGACCTTTAAAATATTTGCTTTTCAGTAATATTGAATAGTTTAATGGGACCACTGGATAGTGAGGGGATATGTTGTGTATGGGGAAATTAAGTTTAACTGGACCACTGGATAGGGAAAGGATGTGTTGTTGTTTACCGGGAAATTAAGTTTAATTGGACCACTGGATAGGGAAGGGATGTGTTGTTTATGGGGAAATTAAGTTTAACTGGACCACTAGATAGGGAAGGGATGTGTTGTTGTGTATGGGGAAATTAAGTTTAACTGGACCACTGTATAGGGAAGGGATGTGTTGTTTACAGGGAAATTAAGTTTAACTGGACGACTGGATAGGGAAGGGATGTGTTGTTGTGTTACAAGGAAATTAAGTTTAACTGAAACACTGTATAGGGAAGGGATGTGTTGTTTACAGGGAAATTAAGTTTAACTGGACGACTGGATAGGGAAGGGATGTGTTGTTGTTTATGGAGAAATTATGTTTAACTGGACCACTGGATAGGGAAGGGATGTGTTGTTGTTTTTGGGGAAATTATGTTTAACTGGACCACTGGATAGGGAAGGGATGTGTTGTTGTTTATGGGGAAATTAAGTTTAATGGGACCACTTGGATAGGGAGGGGATGTGTTGTTGTTTATGGGGAAATTAATTTTAACTGGACCACTGGATAGGGAAGGGATGTGTTGTTGTTTATGGGGAAATTATGTTTAATGGGACCACTTGGATAGGGAGGGGATGTGTTGTTGTTTATGGGGAAATTAAGTTTAACTGGACCACTGGATAGGGAAGGGATGTGTTGTTGTTTATGGAGAAATTATGTTTAACTGGACCACTGGATAGGGAAGGGATGTGTTGTTGTTTATGGGGAAATTATGTTTAACTGGACCACTGGATAGGGAAGGGATGTGTTGTTGTTTATGGGGAAATTATGTTTAACTGGACCACTGGATAGGAAGGGATGTTGTTGTTTTATGAAATTAATTTTTATGGATAGGGAAGGAAATTAATGTTTAATGGGACCACTTGGATAGGGAGGGGATGTGTTGTTGTTTATGGGGAAATTAAGTTTAACTGGACCACTGGATAGGGAAGGGATGTGTTGTTGTTTATGGAGAAATTATGTTTAACTGGACCACTGGATAGGGAAGGGATGTGTTGTTGTTTATGGGGAAATTATGTTTAACTGGACCACTGGATAGGGAAGGGATGTGTTGTTGTTTATGGGGAAATTAAGTTTAATGGGACCACTTGGATAGGGAGGGGATGTGTTGTTGTTTATGGGGAAATTAATTTTAACTGGACCACTGGATAGGGAAGGGATGTGTTGTTGTTTATGGGGAAATTAATTTTAACTGGACCACTGGATAGGGAAGGGATGTGTTGTTGTTTATGGAGAAATTATGTTTAACTGGACCACTGGATAGGGAAGGGATGTGTTGTTGTTTATGGGGAAATTAAGTTTAACTGGACCACTGGATAGGGAAGGGATGTGTTGTTGTTTATGGGGAAATTAAGTTTAACTGGATCACTGGATAGGGAAGGGATGTGTTGTTGTTTATGGGGAAATTAAGTTTAACTGGACCACTGGATAGGGAAGGGATGTGTTGTTGTTTATGGGGAAATTAAGTTTAATGGGACCACTTGGATAGGGAAGGGCTGTGTTGTTGTTTATAGGGAAATTAAGTTTAACAGGACCACTGGATAGGGAAGGGATGTGTTGTTGTTTATGGGGAAATTAAGTTTAACTGGATCACTGGATAGAGAAGGGATGTGTTGTTGTTTATGGGGAAATTAAGTTTAACTGGACCACTGGATAGGGAAGGATGTGTTGTTGTTTATGGAAATTAAGTTTAATGGGACCACTTGGAAGTTGTTGTTTATAGGGAAGGGCTGTGTTGTTGTTTATAGGGAAATTAAGTTTAACTGGACCACTGGATAGGGAAGGGATGTGTTGTTTATGGGGAAATTAAGTTTAACAGGACCAATGTATAGGGAAGGGATGTGTTGTTTATGGGGAATTTAAGTTTAACTTGACTACTGTATAGGGAAGGGATGTGTTTATAGGGAAATTAAGTTTAACTGGACCACTGTATAGGGAAGGGATGTGTTGTTTATAGGGAAATTAAGTTTAACTGGACCACTGTATAGGGAAGGGATGTGTTGTTTATAGGAAATAAAGTTTAACTTGACCACTGTATAGGGAAGGGATGTGTTGTTTATAGGGAAATTAAGTTTAACTGGACCACTGTATAGGGAAGGGATGTGTTGTTTATAGGGAAATTAAGTTTAACAGGACCACTGTATAGGGAAGGGATGTGTTGTTTATGGGGAAATTAAGTTTAACAGGACCACTGTATAGGGAAGGGATGTGTTGTTTATGGGGAATTTAAGTTTAACAGGACCACTGTATAGGGAAGGGATGTGTTGTTTATGGGAAAATTAAGTTTAACTGGACCACTGTATAGGGAAGGGATGTGTTGTTTATGGGAAAATTAAGTTTAACTGGACCACTGTATAGGGAAGGGATGTGTTGTTTATGGGAAAATTAAGTTTAACTGGACCACTGTATAGGAAGGGATGTGTTGTTTATGGGAAGGGATTAAGTTTAACTGGACCACTGTATAGGAAGGGATGTGTTGTTTATGGGAAAATTAAGTTTAACTGGACCACTGTATAGGGAAGGGATGTGTTGTTTATGGAGAATTTAAGTTTAACAGGACCACTGTATAGGGAAGGGATGTGTTGTTTATGGGAAAATTAAGTTTAACTGGACCACTGTATAGGGAAGGGATGTGTTGTTTATGGGAAAATTAAGTTTAACTGGACCACTGGATAGGGAAGGGATGTGTTGTTTATGGAGAATTTAAGTTTAACAGGACCACTGTATAGGGAAGGGATGTGTTGTTTATAGGGAAATTAAGTTTATAGGGAAGGATGTGTTGGTTTATAGGAAATTAAGTTTAACTGGACCACTGTAGGGAAGGGATGTTTTGTTGTTTATGGGGGAAATTGTTTAGGGAAGGGATGTTGTTGTTTATGGGAAAATTAATGGGAACACTGTATTTAGTTGTTTATGGGGACCACTGGATATGGAAGAGGGATGTGTTGTTTATGGGGTAATTAATTTGGGAAGGACCACTGGATAGGGAAGGGATGTGTTGTTGTTTATAGGGAAATTAAGTTTAATGGGACCACTGGATAGGGAAGGGGAAGGGATGACCACTGTATGATGTTTATATGGGGAAATTAAGTTTAATGGGACCACTGGATACGGAAGGGATGTTTTGTTGTTTATAGGAAATTGTTTAATGGGACCACTGGATAGGGAAGGGATGTGTTGTTGTTTATAGGGAAATTAAGTGTAATGGGAACACTGTATAGGGAAGGGATGTGTTGTTTATAGGGAAATTAAGTTTAACTGGACCACTGGATAGGGAAGGGATGTGTAGTTGTTTATAGGGAAATTAAGTTTAATGGACCACTGTATAGGGAAGGGATGTGTTGTTTATGAGGAAATTAAGTTTAACTGGACCACTGTATAGGGAAGTGATGTGTTGTGTATGGGGAAATTAAGTTTAACTGGATCACTGGATAGGGAGGGGATATTATGTTTATGGGGAAATTAATTTTAACTGGACCACTGTATAGGGAAGTGATGTGTTGTTTATAGGGAAATTAAGTTTAATGAGACACTGAATAGGGAAGGGATGTGTTGTTTATGGGGAAATTAAGTTTGACTGGACCACTCTATAGGGAGGGGATGTGTTGTTTATGGGGAAATTAAGTTTAATGGGACTACTAGATAGGGAAGGGATCTGTTATGGGGAAATTAAGTTTAACTGGACCACTGTATAGGGAAGGGATGTGTTGTGTATAGGGAAATTAAGTTTAATGGGACCACTGGATAGGGAAGGGATGTGTAGTTGTTTATGGGGAAATTAAGTTCAATGAGACCACTGGATAGGGAGGGGAAGTGTTGTTTTTTTGGGGGGAAAGTATGTTTAATGGGACCACTGGATAGGGAAGGGATGTGTTGTTTATAGGGAAATTAAGTTCAATGGTACCACTGGATAGGGAAGGGATGTGTCGTTTTTTGGGGGGGAAATTATGTTTAATTGGACCACTGGATAGGGAAGGACTGTGTTGTTGTTTATGGGAAATTAAGTTTAACAGGACCACTGGATAGGGAAGGGATGTGTTGTTTATGGGGAAATTAAGTTTAACTGGACCACTGTATAGGGAAGGGATGTATTGTTTATCGGGAAAACTAAGTTTAACTGGACCACTGTATAGGGAAGGGATGTATTGTTTATGGGAAAATTGTGTTTAACAGGACCACTGGATATGGAAGAGATGTGTTGTTTATGGGGTAATTAATTTTAACGGGAGCACTGGATAGGGAAGGGATGTGTTGTTGTTTATAGGGAAATTAAGTTTAATGGGACCACTGGATAGGGAAGGGATGTGTTGTTGTTTATAGGGAAATTAAGTTTAATGGGACCACTGGATACGGAAGGGATGTTTTGTTGTTTATAGGAAATTAAGTTTAATGGGACCGCTGGATAGGGAAGGGATGTGTTGTTTATGGGGAAATTAAGTGTAATGGGACCACTGTATAGGGAAGGGATGTGTTGTTTATAGGGAAATTAAGTGTAATGGGACCACTGTATAGGGAAGGGATGTGTTGTTTATGGGGAAATTAAGTTTAACTGGACCACTGAATAGGGAAGGGATGTGTTGTTTATGGGGAAATTAAGTTTAACTGGACCACTGTATAGGGAAGGGATGTGTTGTTTATGGGGAAATTAAGTTTAACTGGATCACTGGATAGGGGAGGATGTTATGTTTATGGGAAATTAATTTTAACTGGACCACTGTATAGGAAGTGATTTGTTGTTTATAGGGAAATTAAGTTTAATGAGACACTGAATAGGGAGGGGATGTGTTGTTTATGGGGAAACTAAGTTTAATGGGACTACTAGATAGGGAAGGGATGTGTTATGGGGAAATTAAGTTTAACTGGACCACTGTATAGGGAAGGGATGTGTTGTGTATAGGGAAATTAAGTTTAATGGGACCACTGGATAGGGAAGGGATGTGTTGTTTATAGGTTTATAGGGAAATTAAGTTTAACTGGACCACTTTATAGGGAAGGAATGTGTTGTTGTTGTTTATGGGGAAATTAAGTGTAATGGGACCACTGGATAGGTAGGGGATGTGTTGTTTACAGGGAAATTAAGTTTAATGGGACCACTGGATAGTGAAGAGATATGTTGTTTATGGGGAAATTAAGTTTAACTAGACCACTGGATAGGAAGGGATGTGTTGTTGTTTATGGGGAAATTAAGTTTATTGGGACCACTGTATAGGGAAGGGATGTGTTGTTGTTTATGGGAAATTAAGTTTAACTAGACAAAATTAAGTTTAACTGGACCACTTTATAGGGAAGGAATGTGTTGTTGTTTATGGGGAAATTAAGTGTAATGGGACCACTGGATAGGTAGGGGATGTGTTGTTTACAGGGAAATTAAGTTTAATGGGACCACTGGATAGTGAAGGGATATGTTGTTTATGGGGAAATTAAGTTTAACTAGACCACTGGATAGGAAGGGATGTGTTGTTGTTTATGGGGAAATTAAGTTTATTGGGACCACTGTATAGGGAAGGGATGTGTTGTTGTTTATGGGGAAATTAAGTTTAATTAGACAAAATTAAGTTTAACTGGACCACTGGATAGGAAGGGATGTGTTGTTGTTTATGGGGAAATTAATTTTAATGGGACCACTGGATAGGGAAGGGATGTGTTGTTGTTTATAGGGAAATTTAAGTTTAACTGGACCGCTGGATAGGGAAGGGATGTGTTGTTTACAGGAAAATAAATTCAATGGGACCACTGGATAGAGAAAGGATATGTTGTTTACAGGGAAATTAAGTTTACCTGGACCACTGGATAGGGAAGGGATGTGTTGTTGTGTATGGGGAAATTAAGTTTAACGGGACCACTGGATAGGGAAGGGATGTGTTGTTTTTTACTGGGAAATTAAGTTTAATGGGATCACTGGATGGGGAAGGGATGTGTTGTTTATGTGGAAATTGTTTAATGGGACCACTGGATAGGGGCGTGTGTTATTGTTTGTTGGAAAATTAAGTTTAACGGGACCACTAGATAGGGAGGGGATGTGTTGTTGTTTACAGTGAAGTTGAAAGAATTTTGAAAAATATCCATACTTATCTAAAAACCTTTAAAGTGGCAGAGGGAATCATTAAAGTTTTCTTCTGTGAAGACAGAAGATATCCATAACCATAGAAAAAATACAGGTGTGATCTTTTTTCATAGTGTTACAAATTTTTAAAAGTTCTGTGAATACCTATAATAGTAATGTAATTGTTCTTAGATGTTTGTTGTAATGAATCTGTTGTAATGTAAGGTGTAATGCAAATTATTTTTTGAAATGTTGCAAGATTTGTAGCTTCTTTGTTTAGTTTTGTTTTTTCTCTTTTTGCTTCATCTCGAGGTGTCAGGAATTGATAAGCTTGTTTCCTATGCTTATTGTGAACCTAAGGAGGATTGTATAAAAATATTTATTTTTTCCTATGTAATTCATGTAACTCATATTGTCCTTGTTGCAATAAAATTTTTGCTGTAGATTAACCTCTTTGTTGTTACTAAGTGGTGTTTTGTTGCACAGTATGTGTTTGGCTTTGCATCTAGTAATTTTATTGCATGTTGCTTATGTCAAGTTTGTATGCTAATGTAAAATGTTCTCTCTTATTTCTTAAGTCACTCAATTTAATTTTATCTATTGCTTTAAATCCCAGCATGTTAGAATTTGGGATTAGATAGCAAGTGACTAATTCTGATGAAGTTTTTTATATTTTGTACACTATTGTGTGAAAATATTGTTTATTTTGGAAATTTTTATTTTTATGACTATAGAATATGCTTGTCAAGCTATGTATGATTGAAAGACTTTATTCATTATTCCTGTAGGCTGCACAGTACATTGGAGAAATATGCCGCTATCTCCTTACAGTTCCAGAGAAACCAGAGGATAAACAACACAAGGTAATTACAGTAACCAGCAAAACATAATTTTGATTTGACTAAGCAGGTTATTTTTGTTTTTTGATATTGATAAAATATTTTTAATAAATATTAAATAATGCAACATGTAGTGTGAGGTCAAAGAAGACAGAACTGGGTACTGATTGATTTATTACTAGGACAAAGGTATACATAGTGTGCGGACGGAAACAAGGTGCCCGACCCCCAGTCACTGCGACCCGCACGCTGAGTGAGAGCAATTTGTGTTTGTTAACAGTCAATCAAATAACGTTAACAAGAGACAATGTACATACAATGATAAAATATATATTTGCAAAAAGGCCAGGAAATTCTACATAAAAATATATACATGAGATTCTTGCTGCGTTGATAGATATGATACATGATCGTAATTAGTGGGTGAAGAAGACGTCTTTACAAGTACTCCCCCCCAAGACAATTATTATGAAATAATGATTGGAAGATCTGTTGAATGTTAATCACGGTATCTTCTTGGGAGCAGGAGCCAATCCTGAGTTCTTGATATCTATGGTTGTGGCATGGTTTTGACTGCTGAGTTGTCCTGCGGTTTTGCTGGGCGGATGACATCCTTATTGTGGCCCTTGGGACATCCTTGTCCTTGTTTCAGGATGCCGATCTCTTCATCCGAGGTCTTGTTTTGTGGAGTAATTCTGGGACATCTGCCGATCTCCTCCTGGGTTCCGCTGTCCATTAGGAAGGCTGGCTTTAATCTGTCGATAGATATCCAGTCTTCCCACCCATGGATGTTGACGAGTTAGGCCTTGGATGTTCTACTGATGACTCGGTACAGTCCTCTGTATGGTCTGGTCAAGGGTAGGCGGTGGGCATCATTCCTCATGAAGACGTGTATACAGGGTTTTCAGGCCCTCTGGGCTAAAGTCATGGGGTCCTGTCCACAAAAGTGTTCTGGCAGGGGGTGAACTTCTTTGCAATTTCTCTTAGCCTTCGGAGGGGTGTATCTGGGTCGTCCGGCTCTGTGGGGAAGAATTCTCCAGGTACAGCCAATGCTTCGCTGTAGACTTTTTCTGCGGGAGATTCATCGCCTTTTGCCCTTGGTGCGGTGCGGAGACCCAGCAGGACCCAGGGCAGTTGCACCTTCCAATTCTTGTCAATACAATGTGCTATCAGAGCTGCTTTCAATGAATGGTGGGTCCTTTCCACCATACATGCAGGGTTGTATGCCGTCATACTGTGGAGTGTTGTCCCCAAGGCATGCCAGGGAGACCCAGAGTTCCGACAAGAATGCGGGCCCCTGTCTGTAGTTATATCATCTGGCACACCAAAATGGTTTATCCATCTTGATAATAGGGCTTCCGTGCAGGCGCTTGTTGGTGCTTTTACCATTGGGGTTGTTTCTGGCCATCTTGTGGAACGGTCTGTGATTGCCAGGAGGTATCTGGCGCCCCCTGATTGCGGCAGAGGTCCTACGATGTCTACGTGGATGTGCTCAAAATGCCGTTGTGGTTGAGGGAAGTCTCCGATACCTGATTCTGTGTGCCTGGTGATCTTACTTGTCTGGCCCAGTCTCGTACGTCCTTCCTGATCCCATGCCACACAAACTTCTCTGTCATCAGGCGCGTTGTTGTTCGTCCTGATGGATGGGACAGCCTGTGGATGCTGTCGAACGTCTGTTTTCTTCGTGACATGGGTATAAGGGGGCGTGGGCAGCCTGTGCTGGTGCTGCAGAGAAGTGTCGCTTTGGATTCACCTATTAGCACGTCTTCCCACTTCAGTGTGGTAAGTGCCGTGTGGTAAGGTGCCGTTTCCGGGTCTGCGGCCAGTTCCTTTGCCAGGTCTTCGTAGTCTGTGCCCAGGTGGACTGAATTTATTTCAATCCATGATAGGATGCGGCTACTGGGTTCTTCTTGCCGGGGGCGTAACTGATGGTGCATCCGAATTTGGAGATGGCAGCCAGGTGCTGTTGCTCTCTTGCCAACCACGCGTCTCCTGCCTTCGTGAACACATGTACCAACAGCTTGTGGTCTGTCAGGGTGGTGAATGGGCTGCCGTCCAAGAAGTACTTAAAGTGCTGCATGGCTTGGTAGATTGCCAGCAGTTCCCTGTCGAATGCACTGTAGCAGGTTTCCAGTGGCATCTGCTATCTGCTCCAGCGTGGCTCCGCAAGCGACGTTGCTGGCGTCGGCGGTAAGTCTCAGGGGTGTGGGGTCTTGATATGTTAAGGCGGTGGCTTTGACAAGGGCTGCCTTCGTCTGTTCGAACGCCTTTGGCTGTGGGGTTCCCAAGTCAGTGGTTATGGCTTCCCCTTCAGCATTGGTTAGGGGATACATGATGCGGGCGATGTCCGGCACGAATCGTCGGTAGTAGTTGACCATACCGAAGGACTCCTGCAGGGACTTGATCGTTTTTGGTGCTGGAAAATCCTTCACTGCATCCACCTTGGAGGCCGTTGGGTGGACACCTGTTGGAGAGACCTCGTGTCCCACGAAGTCTACCTTCTCCACTCCGAAGGTACATTTGTTGAATCTGACCACCAATTCGTTCTCCTGAAGGCATTTCAGCACAGCACAGCCCGGACGTGAACCAGGTGCTCCTCTGGGGACCTGGAAAAGATCAGGATGTTGTCCACGTAGCAGACGCAGAAAGGTAGGTGCCCCAAGATGCTGTCCATAGGACATTGGAATGTGGCCCTGGTGTTCCTGAGGCGGCCGAAGGTGGAGTAGGAGAAGGTATATGTCTCGAACGACCTGAATGATGGCTGTCTTCAGAACATTGTCGGGATATACTGGCACCTGAAAATAGGACTTGAGCAAATCCATTTTTGTGAATATCTTGGCCCCGTGCAGGGCTCCTGTTAGGTCCTGCTTGTTTAGCAGGGGATAGTGGTCCGGTGTTGTCACTAGGTTTAGCTGACGATAGTCCCCAGAGGGCCTCCAGGAACCGTCTGGTTTCTTCACCACGTGGAGGTGGGACGTTCATGGACTTGATGCCTTTTTGCAGATACCCATCATTTCCATCTCGGTGAACGCTCGTTTAGCATCCTGGAGTCTCTTGGGCGGCAGGCGGCGGAACTTGGTATGTGTCGGCGGGCCTGTGGTGGTGATGTGGTGATGGATGCCATGCTTGGCCTGGGTACCTGGCACCTGGTGCAGTTCTGGCTTGAAGACATTGGGGAATTCGTGCAGGAGGACACTGTATTTGTTAGATGAGATGGAGCATACAGCGAGCATTCCCGGTCCAGTGGAGAGTGGTTGGGAGAGGCAGGTTCCGGTACCCAGCAGGTTTTTCGCCCGACGTCTACCAGCAGTCCGTGTTGTGAGAGGAAATTGGCGCCCAGTAAGGGAAACTTAACATCTGCGATGACGAAGGGCCGTTCGTATGTTTTTTGTGAAAGAATAGGGCGCTCTGCAGTTCTTGGCATCTTTTCTGAACCTCCAATGGAAGTAACACCAGGCTGGATTTGTCCTCGACTTCTGCTGCTGTGGCAGTTCCTCCTTCCTGTATACCACATTCGTGTCGGGTTCTTCTGCTACCAGGCTGCAGGTGTTGTGGCGTGCTTGGAGGCCTTGGCGGCCTTGTGGAGTTTGTGTGTGACGCTTACCAGTTCATCCATTGAGAGCACGTCTGCTTCCATGATTTGTGTCCTGACCTCCTGCAGAAGGCACTGCAGGAATATTTCCCACGACAACCTGATCTCCCTTCTCTGTCCGTCTGAGTCAAAGCCCGGCAGCATCAGGAGACCTCATAGTTTGTCCCAGGCATCCCTGGGTGATGCGTCCCCCAGTGGCTGGTTCATCAGGTCAAGGGCGCGTTGGGCTTTCTCTGGGACGGGCATGGAATATGTGTCAGCGAGTTTCTTTTGTAGGTCCTCGTACTTGACTTTGCCCAGCTGTAAGTCCAACCATGGGGTGACTCTGTTGAAGACCTCCTCCTGCAGTGTTGTCATGCTGATGTCCGCTTTGGTTTCCTCGTCCATGATATTAGCTACACAGAATTGGACGTCTGCCCGCAGGAATCAGAATGCGGTATTTTGCTGCTAGAATGGTAGCAGTTTCATCGCCTGGCTTATTGATGCCTTCAAAGGCGAGAGGGGGATGCAGAGGATCTGTGTGTCCTCGGAACGACTTTCTACCTCAGTGTCTGACATTTTGACTTCACACCAAAATGCGAAATAAGTGCTGTATTTAGTCCGTTAATGGTGTTTGGGGCTCGTCAGAAGTCAAAACTATACGCCGTGTGGGTCCGTTAATGACTTCTGAATATGGTCGACGTGAATTGTAAATGGCAGGGCCAAACTGTTCGAGAACGTCAGAACATAACTGAAGAAGGTACGCCGTAATTAGTCCGTTAGTGGCGTGGGTGTTCTTTGAGAAAGGAGCTTTCAGAGGTTTAGACTTTGTCTCCGTATGGTTCCGTTAAAGCTCTCTGAAGGTAAAGTGGACGTAGTGAGTCCATTAATGTTGAAGCCAAAACCGCTGTGTTTACCGTCGCTCCTCAGGTCACCAGTTGTGAGGTCAAAGAAGACAGAACTGGGTACTGAATGATTTATTACCTGGGCAAAGGTATACATAGCAGCTTGAGGACAGAAACGAAGTGCCCGACCTTCAATTGCTGTGACCCGCACGCTGAGTGAGAGCAATTTGTGTTTGTTAACAGTCAATCATCAATAACAGGAGACATGATGTACATACAGTGTTGAAATATATATTGGTGAAAAGGCCAGGAAGTTCTACATACAAATATATACATGAGATTCTTGCTGCGTTGATAGATGCGATACATGATCGTAATTAATGGGTAAAGAAGACATCTTTACAGTAGATTTAAAAACTTCCTAATAGCTACAAACTATGTACAGAAAGTGTGGTAAAAAATTTGACAATTTTTTAATGCCGATGCTCGAAGTTTTGCAACATAAATAAATTTCATATATGAAACCTAGCTCTAAAGAATACTACAGTATATCTGCAAATGTGCAAGTCAAGCAAAGGTTAGTTGTTTAGAGTGAAACTCATGACATCATGTTTTCCTTCTAAGGTTTTGCCTATGCTTAGTAAATCAATCATGTTTTGGTTGGATATCTGCTATTTTAATCTATATATTGTTCAACCATGGGGTATTCTTGTTTCATCTCCCACTACTTAGGTTATGTGCCCCATTAAGTGTGTGGAGTATAGTGATGTGAAATTAAATTCATCCTTATAGTCATATTTATTTTCCACTTCATTTTGATATTCTAGCCTAGCATTACAAATTGTCAAGCCACTCATGATAATTGCAGGGGAAATTAACAAAAAACCATTTTGAATTCCAGAAAATAAGTCTCAAACTTATGGTGGCTGACAACTTACTGTCCAACTTACCTTAGCCTCCTCTTCGCTGTCTTGACTGTCATTTCCAATATAATGGGAGATCTGGTGATTTTATCAACCACCTGATAATGTTTGGACCAGAGAGGTATCAATATGGTAGTCATATTCATATCTCAGGGGGAGGATTGTTTTCAGAACTAGTCCATGGATTCCAGGGGTGGCCTCCTTTCTGGTGATGGGATTCTTGGCATTCTGTTCAGTTTGCCCACTGAGTTGATTAAAGTTGAAATGATTGTGTTCTACTCCATCAAGAGGGTGTGGCCTACCTTTGAACCACCTTAATCATTGTGTCATCCTTTCAGGGTAGAATAAGGAGCTGTTTATGGAGGAATGAGCTCCATGTAAGCTATTGGAGACTTTTTGAGATTTCAGACAATTTTTCCCAATACTGTGGATGTAGCTACTGTCTCTTACCCTAGGAGGCCATGATGATTCCTTGATGCTGTTAATGACTCTTGACTCTTGTAAGGTTACCTCTAACCCAGGTTAATTTGAGGAACCAATATTTGTTAATAATGTCTGCAGCAGTTTGCCTAATGTGCATTTAAAGCCTTTGAGTAAAAAGTAGTGCCTACCTTAATTATTAAAACAAACCATGAAACTAAGATGAAGAATAGGTACATTCTTCATATTGGTCAAATACCTATTGATTGTCATTATGAAAATAAATGGATGGTATTTAAAACATGGAAAAAATCAGAAATACAAATTTGAAACTCCCAAAGGAGGATAAAAGTGGGAAATGTGAATCTCTTGCAGCAGTTGTGAGTATGCTTTTAATGCAAATTGCAATATTTAAAAAATAAGATTTAACAGATCTAAGGTAACGGAAAATGAATCTGCTGACCCCACAGTAAAATTAATGTCTTCAAGAATATGCAAGCCATCCCTATGAATTATTGTAACTACAAGAGGAAATAATTATAATTTTTATGAATTTTTGTAACTACAAGGGGGATAACTATAATTGTTATGAATTCAGCTAGTTTATACAAAAGAAAGTTGGTACCATTGAATGTGGAGAAATTTATATATTTGGCAAGAAGTCAGTCCTTATATATGCAAAGCAAAAACCACGGTCCTACATGTTAACCCATGAACGGATAGATAGTATTCAGTAGATACTGAACCTCATTTAAATTTTAGCAATGGAAAAGGTGTTTTTAATAAGGATTTGTACGAGTATACTTTTCCTGGAGAATGAATACTAAATATATGCCTCAGGGAAGTATATAAAGGTTTTCTACTTGCATCCTCCTCTTTGAATTTCTGAGGTCCATAGAGCTATAGTGACCATCTTACAATGGGAGATGGTAATGTGTCATTCTTTGTAGATACTGTACTGAAAATGAAAATGTTCTGTGACAGTTGCCCCACTCCAGAACGTGGAGTGTGCATATGTGTTGCATTGAAACTGCTCATCAGGGATCAAGTATGTAGGGTATTTGAAACAGTATCTGAGCAGGAAAAAAAATAATTTTATATAAGTAACTTGCCAAGTAATTACATATCTATAAGCTTCCTACCTACAGCAGCCTAAAAATTTCAAAATTCGCAGTAGCGCTAGCATTTGTTTTGGTGTAGGTACATGCCCTGCCCACTATCAGGGACCAGGAGGGACAACTTAGCAGAGAGCTTCAGTTTGTTTTCTACTTCATCATTTTTTGGATGCTTTTCAAGTTATTTGGTGAAGTACTCAATTTTTATTGTAGCCATCAAGCTTTGGTTATTGTGTTAGCTTTGGTTAACTTTAATCATAGCTTTTATTCAACATGTCTTATTCTAGCTTTTCAAGCGTTAGATTTTGCTCTAAAGGTTGTAAGACTAGATTAACTAATTCTTGTTATAATTCTCACATGAAGTGTGTTAAGTGTAGGGGGCAGGATTGCAATAAAGAAAATACTTACATTGAATGTCACAATTGGGATGATAAAAAGTGGAAGGGTTTGTGGTCCCATCTGGACAAATAAGATAAGGATAGAAAAAGGAAGGCAGCTACTAGAGCCAAGAATAGGGCTAGTTTAGAGCCTGCTCTTGTGACAGAAATTGTAGAGGATAGTGCCCTGTTTCATCTCTTATCCTTAGCCTTCCTACTTCTATTCCACATACTCCTGTTCCAGGTTCCCGTGCTTCTAATCTCAGCACCACTACCAGTCTCAAATCTAGGTTCGACCAGGAGTGTGAGTTTTTGGCCAACACAATGATGGAGTTGGGGTCCTCCTTTTCGGTCTGTTGTTGAAAAGTGCAATGTGCAAAGTGTCAGTGTTGTGCAGAGTGATTGTGTTGAGGAGGTGGCTGCCTGTCCCACCAGTGCTCCTAGATGGAGGTCCCTGTCCCGCTCCCCCGCACTGGGGAGAAGACATACCAGAGGTCCAAGGCAGGCTGATGGGGTTTGCCCATTGGTAGTCACCCCTTCCGTCGAGCCTATTGCCTGTTCCCAGGCTGCGACAGAACGCTGCTGGAAAGACATCTCTGTTATTGTGCGTCTGTCATATTCGGAGGATTCCAGCCCTGGCAAGAAGCGTCAAGGGTGGTACCTAGCCTCTTCGCGCCCACTCAAGAGACATACTGCCAGTGCAGACAGCTCCCCTCTTCCAACCAAGAGGTCCAAGGAGGCCAGTCTTAGCCCTCAGCCCTCATGCAGTTTCGCTGCTCTGCCTTCTACCCCTTCAGCCTATCCTCTCCAGCCTGCTTGGGACAGTCCAGAGTCAATCTCATGTTTTGATCGCCTGTTTTGGGCTCCCAAGTGCCAGGAATAACTGCTCAAGAACCTGTCATCATCTGCAAAGCTCCTTCTTGCTCCCGAGCAAGCTACACTTCCCAGACGTTCAAAGCCTGCCTCTGTGCGCCAGGCTCCTGCTACAGAGCGCTTAGCGCTGACTCCTGGGCGACAGGCGCCATCTCTCTCTAGCTCGGTGCCAGCTTCTCCTCCTCTTAAACCATGCACGTCAGCGCAGAAAGACCCTTCGCTTACCCCTATTAAGCATCAGTTAGACGATCTCTTTGAGTTTTTTTAAGAAAATTCCAGCTGTCTCCAAGTCTAAGGATACGTCGTTGTCCCCTTTTTCTTCCAACAAGGAGGATACTGGGCAGGATTCCACCCCTTCTTCCTACTCTGCCTTGCTGAGATACTTCCTCAACAACTTTCTGGATTTTTTCACTCCTGCAGTCCTGATTTCTCCTGCTTCGACTTTCCTCATGAGGAAACTTCCTGCGGACAATACTCTTCCAAAGTTAGTGCTTTCCTCGTTTACAAAGAAGATGCTTCAGGAGTGGAAGTCTGATTGGCCTTTAACCCTTAAACGCCGAGCCTCTATTTACAAAAACGTCTCCCGTATGCCGGCGGCGTTCGGTGAGTTAGCGCCGAAGAGGAAAAAATTTTTTTTCAAAAAATCACAGCACGCTTAGTTTTTAAGATTAAGAGTTCATTTTTGGCTCATTTTTTTTTGTCATTGCCTGAAGTTTAGTATGCAACCATCAGAAATGAAAAAAATATAATTATCATATATAAATATTGAAATATATGACAGCGCAAAAAAATTTTTTCATATATAATTTTATACAAATCGCGCTGTGAGCAAAACGGTTAAAGCTAACGGGTTATTTTGTTTTTCTTTGTATTGTACACTAAATTGTGATGATTTTGGTATATAACAAATTGTAAAACGATCACAGCACCACAGAGAAAATATTATCACAAAATGATGCATGAATTAAATGCTAGCGGACGTAAAAAATTTTTTTCAAAAATTCACCATAAATCGAAATATTGTGCTAGAGACTTCCCGTTTGTTGAAAAATGAAGCTAATTGATTGAATATTACTAGACTGTAAGTGTTTTAGCTTACAATTGCAGTTTTCGACCATTTCGGTTGAGTTAAAGTTGACCGAAAGTCAAATTTTTTCTATTTATTGTGATTTATATGAAAATATTTCAAAACTGATAAAAGCTACAACCATGAGTTATTTTCTGTTGTATTGTACATGAAATTGCGCACATTTTCATATATAAAACTTTATGTAACGACTAATATAAAACGGTGCAAATATTACGACAACGTGACGAAAGAATTTCTGAGATGTTCGGCCGAGTTACCGCGCAGACGTAAGGAAAATGTTTTTTTCAGAAATACACCATAAATTGAAATATTGTGCTAGAGACTTCCAATTTATTGCAAAATGAAGATAAACGATTGAATATTACTAGAATGTAAGAGTTTTAGCTTACAATTGCGTTTTGACCATTTGGTCGAGTTAAAGTTGACCGAAGGTTGAAATTTTGGCAGTTATCATGATTTATGTGAAAATATTTCAAAAGTGATAAAAGCTACAACCATGAGCTATTTTCTGTTGTATTCTACATGAAATTGCGCACATTTTCATATATAAAAGTTTATGTAATGACTAATGTAAAACGATGCAAACATTACGATAACGTGACAAAAGAATTTCAGAGATGTTGGCGAGTTACCGCGCGCAGACGTAAGGAAAAAGTTTTTTTTTCAGAAATTCACCATAAATCGAAATATTGTGTTAGCGACTTCCAGCTTGTTGCAAAATGAAGGTACATGATTGAATATTACTATAATGTAAGAGTTTTAGCTTATAATTGCGTTTTTTTACCATTTCGGTCGAGTTAAAGTTGACCGAAGGTTGAAATTTTGGCAGTTATCGTGATTTATATGAAAAAATTTCGAAACTGATAAAAGCTACAACCATGAGTTATTTTCTGTTGTATTCTACATGAAATTGCGCACATTTCCATATATGAAACTTTATGTAACGACTAATATAAAACAGTGCAAACATTACGACAACGTGACGAAAGAATTTCTGGCGCAGACGTAAGGAAAACGTTTTTTTCAAAAATTCGCCATAAATCGAAACATTGTGCTAGAGACTTCCAATGTATTGCAAAATGAAGGTAAATGATTGAATATTACTAGAATGTAAGGGTTTAGCTTACAATTGCATTTTTTTACCATTTCGGTCGAGTCAAAGTTGACCGAAGGTTGAAATTTTGGCAGTTATCGTGATTTATATGAAAATATTTCCAAACTGATAAAAGCTACAACCATGGGTTGTATTTTGCTGTATTTTACATGAAATTGCCCACATTTTCATATATAAAACTTTATGTAACAGCTAATATAGAACAGTGCAAAAATTACGACAAAATGACAAAAGAATTTCTGAAGTTTTCGGCCGAGTTACCACACGGGCGTAAGAAAAAAGTTTTTTTTTCAAAAATTCACCATAAATCGAAATATTGTGCTAGAGACTTCCAATTTGTTGCAAAATGAAGATACATGATTGAATATTACTAGAATGTAAGAGTTTTAGCTTACAATTGCATTTATTGATCATTTCGGTCGAGTCAAAGTTGATCGAAGGTTGAAATTATTTGTAGTCGACGTACGGTACGTCCACTTGACACCCAACAGACAATTTTAGTCGACGTATGATACGTTCCGTGGGCGTTTAAGGGTTAAGAGGGAACAGGGCAAGGCCACCTTTGCTTCTCCTCCTTGTAAGCTGGTGAAGAGGAGCTACCGCTTTTACGCCACCAGGGAAGCCCCTTCTTTGGGAGTTTCTGCCTCCTCCCAAGGGGACTTCTCCAGCCTGGTCGATGTGAGTCATTGGTCTGCCTTTTCCTCGGCCAAGATCATGTTCTCCTCTCCCAAGTTAGACCACTTGACCAGGAATCTGTTTAAGGTTTTGGAAGTTTATAGCTTCCTCAACTGGACTATTTGAGCTTTAGCCAGGAAGATTGAGGATTGCCCAGGCTTGGCAGAAGATTTTGCGACAGATTGGTTGGTAGTTTTATCATGTGCCGATAAAGCTGTAAGCGATGGGTCCACAGAGCTCACTTCCCTCTTTTCTTTATGCATTTTGAAGAAAAGAGAATTGCAGTGCTTGTTCACTACAAAAGGGGTTACCACTACCCAAAATTGGCGCTCCTGTTCTCTCCTCTTGACAAATTGCACCTGTTTCCTCAAGATGTTGTTAGGGAGATTTTGTTGGTTTTGCAGAAGAAGTCTACCATGATCTTCTGGCCCAATCTACCAAATGGCTGAGGGACTCCTCTTCCATTGCAGCAAGACCCTTTTCTCCGCTTCAACCTCATCCCTTACGTGGAGGAAAACAGAAGACCCAACCAAGACTTCGCGTGAATCTACATCCTCCCTTGAGAGCTATCAAGAAATCCACCTTTAAACCAGCAACCAGGAAATGAGAGTTCAGTCCTTGGCACCCTGGTAGGAGTGAGACTACGCCTCTTTTGGAAGGAATGGGGCCACAGAGGTGTGGAACCTTGGATAGTCAAGGTATTGAGAGAAGGCTACTCCATTCCTTTCAAGGAGAGGCCCCCTTTAGCCAAGTCACCAATTGTCTTGCCAGCTTACTTGGCAGACTCTGAGAAGTTTGCGGCCCTTTCCCTGGAAGTTGAATCCTTTCAATGCAAGGGAGCAGAAGAGGTGGCCAAGAATCACAATTCAGAAGGGTATTACAACAGACTCTTTGTGATCCATAAATCATCGGAGGGCTAGAGGCATGAATCGGTTTGTTCTGAAAATGAAGTTTCACATGGAAATGAATCAGTCAGTCTTGTCGTCCATCCATCAGGGTGACTGGATGGTTACCCTGGACATACAGGATACTTACTTTCATGCCCCCATACATCTGGACTCCAGAAAGTTTCTACGGTTTGTCTTTCAGGGCAGGGTTCTCCAATTTCTGGCCTCTTGGCAGATGGCTGCATCTTCTAGGCATAAATATATGCCTCTATTTGGACGATTGGCTTCTCCGGTCTCTGTTGAGAGAAAAGTGTGCAGAGAACTTAACGAAGATTCTTCACCTGACACAGGAGTAAGGCATTTTAATCTACAACCAGAAATCACAGATGATCCCAACTCAGGAGATTCCGTTTGGGGATGATTCTGGACTCATGGACTTTTGGGCTTCTCTTTCCCCCCAGAAGAGTCGCCTCTTACCTTCAAACTGTCTGAAAGTTCCTCTCTCAAATCTTGCTCAGCAATGCAATGGATGAGTCTCTTGGGGACTCTTGCCTCAGTGGAACAGTTCCTGAGGTTGGGCAGGTTACACATGAGGCTGCTGCAATTCTTTCTGAAGGCAAACTGAAGCAGGAAGACCCAGCTGGACTCCTTTGTCTTCCCCATCACGCTGGAGATCAAGCAGGATCTTCGATGGTGTTTGTGCTAAGAAAGACTTCAGGAGGGGAAGTCTCTTCTTCCATTGAGCACCAACCTAGACTTCTACTTCGATGCCTCAGATTTAGGTTGGAGGGCCTTCTTGGGAGTCAGGAAGTATTAGGGACATGATCAGAACATCTGAGAAACTCCCACATCACTGTATAAGAGCTGAAGGCCATTCACCTGGGTCTTCAGTCATTCTCAGCCCTAGTTTGTGGCAGAACAGTAGCAGTCCATGCCAACAACACGACAGCTCTGTCATACTTACGAAAGCCGGGAGGCACCCAATCTTTCTCTCTTTATGAGTCGGCAAAAGAGCTCCTTCCCTGGGCAGATCAGAACCAGGTGTCAATTGTGACTCATTTTATCCATGAGAGGCTGAGTGTCTCAGCAGATGAGTTAAGTTGGCTCAGACAGGTACTTCCGATGGAGTGGACCTTGGATCCTCTTGTTTGGAGCCATCTATGGAGGTTGTGGGGCATGCCAGCCATAGACCTCTTTGTGACATTGAGGAACCATCGTCTTCCTCGCTTCTGTTCCCCTGCCCGGGACCCTCTTGCATGGGCTACGGACGCCATGCTCCTGGATTGGACAGGTCTCAATGTATATGCTTTCCCTCCCTTCGGTATGATCAGGGAGGTGATCAACAAGTTTGCATCCCACCAAGACGTTTCAATGACCCTAGTTGCTCTGTTGGCCAAGGAAGGAATGGTTCTTGGACCTGTTGCAACTGTTAGTGGACTAACTGAGGCTCCTCCCACAAAAGCAGTCACTGCTCAAACAATCCCACCTCCTCAGATACCACCAAGAGTTGTCCACTCTAGCCCTGACAGCTTCAGACTGTCAGGCGCTTCGTTAGAGGGAGGGGATTTTTGAGACAGGCTGCAGAAGCTATTGCTGGATGCAGACGACCTTCTTCTGGCAAGCTCTACCAGTCCAAGTGGACAGTTTACAGAAGATGGTGCACCCTCCATAACGTCTCTTCTTCTGAGACCTCTATAAGTCAGGTAGCTGACTCCTTGCTCTACCTGAGGACCTCCAGGAAGCTAATGACCTCCACTAGCAAGGGGTATGGGTCTATGCTCAGTTCGGTGTTCAAACATAGAGGTCTAGATCTGTCCTCTGACCAAGACCTAAGTGACCTGATCAAATCCTTCAGTTCCATCAAGCAAGATATGTCGGATGTTGTCTTCTGGAATTTAGACATTTTGAAATGGCTCTCAGGTCCCTCCTACGAACTGCTTTGCTCTGCCTCTCTTAGGAACCTAACCAAGAAAACCCTCTTGCTTGTAGCTTTGGCTACTGCCAAATGGATAAGCGAGCTCCAAGCAATTGATAAGAGAGTTGGCTTTTCACAGGGGGATGCAGTTTGCTCCTTCACTTGTGGGTTCCTTGCCAAGAATGAGGACCCTCTAATCCTTGGCTCCTTTCATTCATCATTGAAAATTTAAAGGACATCCTTGGGCCAGAAGAGGAGAGGCTTCTCTGCCCTGTAAGAGCCCATAGGTATTACCTTCATAGGAAAGAGAAGATCAGGGGGCTGTCAAACAACCTCTTGTGCTCTGTGAGGAACCTTTCTCATCCATTTCCAAAGAATACTCTTTCCTTCTTTTTGAGAAGCTTGATTTCAGGATCTCACTCCCAGATTAAAGAAGACATCTTGCCGATTCTTAAAGTGAAAGCCCACAAGGTCAGGGCCATTGCTACCACTCTGGCATTCAGACATAATATGTCCCTGTCGAGTATCCTTCAAGCAACCTTTTGGAGATGAAAGTAAATCTTTGCTGCTCACTATCTTGAGGACGTGGAAACTACTTTTGAAAATTGCAGTACTTTAGGACCTTTATCTGTGGCTGGCATGGTGTTGGGAGAGGAAGCATAGGGGGCCTTCTGTCCCTCTATTCTCCCTCGCCTTGGCATAAGGTGTTGAGTTTATGGGAAGCCTGGGGTACTTAGTACCTGGAGTGCCAGCCAGTTTTTAGTGGTTTGGGTGGTGGTTTTTAATTACAAAATAGGTAACAGCGTTGTTGGTTTATTCTGGTCTGCACCCAGGCCAAGGGTATCTCTTTATAACTTTGTTAGCCACAGGTGTACATGTCAAGGGAGCATTGGCCAGAGGGAGTGGTTATCTGCAGTTGCTTTCTTATCAGTTAAGGAAACAACAAGCATTGTTTCAATGCTAGCAGCTGTTCTCTGTCAAAGTCATTATCTTATCTTGATTAATGTTTTGGTGTTATGTCCATGGATTCCACCTCCTCTCAGTGTGGAATCAGCTATGTAATTACTTGGTAAGTTACTTGTATAAAAATGAAATTTTTATGATAAAATAGTTTTATATATATACTTACCAAGTAATTACATAATTGGAGCCCGACCTCCTCCTCTTGCATGGGCATAAGGGCGAAAACCGATTGAAGCTCTCTGGTAAGTTGTTCCTCCTGGTCCCCGGTAGTGGGCAGGGCATGTACCTACACCAAAACAAATGCTAGCGCTACCGCAAATTTTGGAATTTTTAGGCTGCCATAGGTAGGAAGCTCATAGCTAGGTAATTACTTGGTGAGTATATATAAAGCTTTATTTTATGATAAAAATGTCATTTTTATGGCCTTTAAATGTAATGATACTGGTCATTTTGAAAGAAACATAACACACCAAAATCTGGTAAGAAAGATATACAACCATTTAGAATATCTTTTGAGGCAAATACCCTGCTTCATGATATAGAATCAGTCATTTTGAAAGAAGTATAACTCACCAAAATCTGGTAAGAAAGCTATACAACCATTTAGAATATCTTTTGAGGCAAATATCCTGCTTCATGATATAGAATCAGAGTTCCTTAGCGAAGGGGCACTGCCCCCTCTGTTAAATCATCCCCACTCAGATGTTCAGCCCTAGATTGACATCTCAGGCAATGTCACTGCTTGGTTTAGGGAGGATCCTTCTGCTGGATGATTAGAGGCACCAGGCATGAAGAAAGATAGTAATCCTAATAGCCCTTTGTCCTTTCATAAAAAACCTGTTACTGCATATTTTGGTCACAGATTTCTCATTCACCTTATTATGGAAACTGTGTGCATGTATATATAAAACTCAGTGTGTTTATATCTTTATTAGATACAGCATTTCTCAATGAAGACTGTCCAAAGCAAATTCATTTTAAGAACTCTACTAAAAAATAATCATCATATGTTTTATTTAGTGATATAAATGGTTTCTTCCGGTGGAAAAAAACTGTTTTTTCTGGAAAAAACCACCAAGATAAAAAAAAAAGTTTTTTTCTTGTTTCTCGTATAAAATCTGTAAATAATGGGAAAACAAGCTGTTTGTGTGTTAAATAAACAAAAACTTAATTAAAATTCACATAATAGAATTATTACAGGTTCTTCTATAGGCCTATACCCTCAACAGGTATGTTTATATACATACCGTATATCATTAGTCCTGGCTGCCTTATTGTATACTACTGCACAGTACACCACTTACAATATCCAGCAGTACATGGCAACTTTTATAGGAATGGCTGTGTAGTACACAGTCTGTACATATCTAATACCTGTCAGGCTGTATCTTTCTCTCACTCCCTCTCCTGACAGTTACTTATATAATTTGCTTAAAGTACTTGTGCTACATGTTTGGTAATACTGTATTAATTTCTTAGGAATTATCATTGCAATAAGTTTACTTATGTAATAGATACATAGGATAATGGACACTGTATTATCAATGTATAAGCCTGATAATATGTCAGTTGTTGAAGTTATTAATTAATGTAAACAATTTAACATTAAAGAATTCATTCTTTAGCAGGCAACTCTGAGATACAAATACAGTAATACAAGAAATTATAAAAGTACGGGAAAAATTTGGAAAAAAACGGAAAAATACCAGTTTTTTCCCACCCAGCATAAAAAAATTGGTATTTTTACATCACTATAAGTACACTGTATATCATTTTTATCATAACATGTATTTAGTGACAAACACAATATGAAAAAATACAGTAATTAATGATCAAATAGTGTTGCTCTACGAAGAAAAGCGAATTAATGATAATTTTAGAGATATGGTCCATAGAAAAAATATGTGAGTTGGTGAAAATTCCCAAAATCTGCAACAACAAAATGAAGTGTGGAAAAGTGAAGCGTGAAAAAGTGGGGTATTACAGCACTGTACTGTACTGTACTAAAAATAAAGACGGCCAAAGGAACAAAATGGAGTAATAACCTGCAGACAAAAATTGACACCAAAACTGAGTAAAACAAAGAAAAAATTATATGTATACAGAGGCAATTACAGTTGTCTAAAAAAAGAAATGAAAACGTTAATTACCTTCAAATTTCCATTCAAATGGATGGAAATCCCAGAGAGATTTTCTCTTAATCAGTGAAAATGGAGCATGTACCTATAAATCCAGAAAGGCTTCACTAACAATTAAAAAATGTAGTAATGAAAGTAATATTAGCATAATTCTAATGAGGAAAACAAAGGTGGGAAGACCTACGAGCTGTGGATAAGTCAGTGAATACACAGCAAAATTCCACCCTGGGACTGGAGGGAACATAATGTAATCGGTACCATCCTTCTTGGAGATTTTTCTTGTTTCTTCTTACATGGAATGTTTGGGATGCCTCAGATGCAAAATTAGGTTAATGTAAAATAAAACCTATGTGTTTGCATAGCAATAAAAATATCCTTTCAGTGTCAGATTAACCCCAGATTTTTGGGGTAAATTATTAATGGTGACTTTTCTCTTAACATACAGGTTCGTCTTATGTTTGGCAATGGTTTGAGACCTACGATATGGGAGGACTTCCAGAAGAGGTTTGCAATTCCAAAAATTTGCGAATTCTATGGCTCAACAGAAGGAAATACTAATATTAGTAAGTTTCAGTCTTTTAATTAAACACTTTCATTATTATTATCTCTGTAGTTTTGTGTTTGTGAATTAAAGATGGACGGATATATAAGGAGGACTAAAAGGTTTGTGATGAAAGTGTGGTTGGCATGTGAATTAGGCTGGAGAAAGTGAGCAAAGACTGAATGGGAGAAAGTATTGCTACTAGGAAGAGGGACATTAATGCTGAGAGAAATTTTTATGAACGAAAGGTTCTCAGTATAAATTATGGAGAGATGCTGTCCAAAGAGAGCCTAGACTTGGGTCATTTGAATGAATATTTTAAGAATGACTTGAAAGTGTAAGATACAGAGGAGGCAGAGCAGAATCATGTGAGACTAAGAGGAGTTAGTGTAAATTTGAGAAGGCTTGTGGAGGTTACTGCCAAGGATGTAAGCAGGGCAATTAGAAGCTAAGAAATGGAAAGACACGAGGAGATGCTGTAGCATGGTGGTAAAATATGATTGAGTGGCTGACCAAGGTTGTGTAGAAAAGGGAAAAGTTCTAAATAAGTGTGTGAGGTGAACAGTTGTTCCTTTGCTTGAGGGTGAAGGCAATAAAGGAAGCTAAGAATTTCAGAGCACAATTTTGTGCAGTACACCAGGGAAGGCATATAGTTGGATTTTGATTACGAAGGTATGGCTGATGGTTTGATAGGGGAAGAACAGTGTCTTTAGAAAGGAAAGGGGATGTGTAGATCAAATTGTTTCTTTTGAATAAGTTACAGGAGACATTTGAGTTAAAGGGAAAAGCTATACTGTACATTGTGTACACATGGACTTAGAGAAAGCTTAGGACAGAATAGATAGAGCCTACATGGAAGGTGATAAGGATGTAGAAGGTAAATTGCTTAGAGCTTTAGAAAATTTCTTGTGATGGAAGGATATGTTAGAGTTTGTTGGTATGAGAGTGACTGCTGTGATGTAAAATTGGCCCTAGACAAGGGTATGTTATGTTTCAGTGGCTGTTTTGTATCTTTTTGATGGAGAGTTGTGAGATGTTAGAGAAAGTGAAGTAGATGTAGGTGCAAAGTTTTTGGATAAGATGGTTTTGGAATTGAGCAGGGAGTGACTGGTGTTTGCAAATGACACAGCACTGATTGGCGATAGTAAAGAGAAACTGTTGAGGTTAGTGAGAAAGTATGGAAATGTTTGCAAGAGGAAAAAGTTAGAGCATGAGTAAGGTTGTGAGGGTAGTTTGTTAATATGGATGGTAAGGGAACTGAAGAATTAAATTATAATGAGTATTTTGAAGTAAACATTTCAGATGGCGGTAAGCTGAGAGAAGAGGTGAAACTTCATACAGTAGGTGAGTCTTTAGCACTCTTCTACTGAGTTTCACCTCTTCTCTCATCTTACCACTAACTTAAATGTTTACTCCAAAATACTCATAATAGTTTACTTCTTCAGTTCCCTTATCATCTGTATTAACATACTACTGTTCCATCTTCCCATTTCCCATTTACCTCCCTAAGGAAGCTTGGAGTGTATATGAGAGTCAAATTTAGGATATGTGAAAGGGTGAATGTTGAATATGAATGAAAGGAAGAAGTGGAACCTGTGGAGGTGAGTTCTTTATGTAATATTTGTGGCATAAGAAGTTGGGAAAGGGTTGAGAAATTTAAGAGATGTAGGAATGGTAAAATGGTTAGGGAAGGTGAAATGATGAACCCAACTGTTTTGAAATGGTTTTGTCTAGTGGAAAGAATGGAATATGACAGGTTAGTGAAAAGTGTATGCAATTCAGTGTTGGGAGGAAGGAGCGTAAGACGTAGAAAAGGGACGGTAGATAGGTGAAACAGGAATTGGAAAGGAAGGGCCTCCAATACCCAGGAAGTGGGAGGGTGAATAAAAAATGAGGTAAATATTGTGCTAAGTTTACATGCTGCTGGTGAGCAATCTGCCCAGATGTGTAAGTAGCTAGCGTTGTGGAAGTTTTCTGCCCAGTGGTCGTCCTTGGTTAAGCAGTTTGATTGTGAATCAGGGGAAATGGCTTGAAGTATAAAAAATATATTTTTGTGCATAATTTGGCTTTGGCTCTCAGTCCCGTTATGATTTTTTAAATTCCCAGAATTTTGTAAACTGTTTGAGAGCATGCATGAATCTCAAATGCTGAAGGTCAGTCATATAGAGGTAGAAAGAGAAAGGACAAAGTTTAAAGGAGCACTTCCAGAAATAGTGGGAATTTTGACAAATTAAGACAATTTGACTTGCCATTTTTTTGGAATATGGTACCCATATACCACAGAACTGTATGAATGAAGTGGCCTTTGCAGGTACTTAGTCTATTTCAGAACATAAAAAATCCTGTTTTCAGGAATTTTATATTTCTTCAACTTTTGAATAGTAATACTGAGCAAAACTCTTATACATTAGAAAGTATTGAATACTATTCAAGTAAAAAAACATGCAAGCATTAAAATGATTACAGTATAATATACAGAGGGCAATACAATTTGCAAAAATATATATCAAACTTTTCAGCAGAAAATTAGCAAAGTTTTTTATAAATATATACAGTTGACAACAGAAAATGACATGCATTGTATGATTTAGAATAGCAAAAATTATATACAGTGCAATATGTCATACAGATGTGCATACAAGAAGAATTTGAATATGAAACCTGGACTGGAAATGGAGTTGTAAAATATAGAATACAAATATGAAATACACACACACACAGAATGGAAAGGGCATCATGAAATATAGAATGGAAATATATGGACAATATATAAAGTAAAATATATTTGTGTATAATATTTAAAAACATATCAGTGCACCCTTGCCTTAATGGTTTCAGAAAGGCAGAGGGCTATCTTGAAGGACTTGCAGACCCACCTGAAGCAGTGTTTATTCCTCCCCCTTTTTTTAAAAGAGCTTACAAGTCTGCCCATGGGTGACAAATACTGGCATATGCTTGGCCTGTTCTGTTTGCAGATCCATGGTAGGCAGTTCTGCCCTCTGTCTTCTCTTTGGCACAGGCACTGGCAACTCTGTCCTTTCAAAGGACCTCCTGGTTGGTGTGGAGGTCTTCTGACACCTGACATACCTGGAGATTTCAAGTTTAAACTAGCAGTACTTTTGTCTGTTGTAGACCATGGATGTCAGATATGCAATTCAGCCACAGATACAGCTTTGGAAAGTCTGGATTCAGGCCATCATGAGGGACTCGGATATGTACTTGAGGTTTTTAAATCATCATCAAATACTTCTGTTTAAGTTGAATGTGGTGAACCACCTATAACTCTTCATCAAGACTTAGTAATAATGTGTAGTGCAGTAAAAATTCAGGTAAGGAATTCACCAATAAAAAGCTTTTTAAATCACACTACCTTTCCCAATAAGTGCCAATAGACTGTTTAAGTCAACAAATATCAATATAAATTCTTTCGGTAATAGAACTACCCACCCCTTAGATTATTCAGACTTAAAATATTTATCTAAAAACTGTATATTCCCCAGAACATAAAAAACAAAATGCAGTAGAACATACAAGACTGATGGAGCCAAATCTTCTTCACTTGTGGGATTTCCAGCCACATCACCCAACAAATCACACAGATTTTTCTTGCCTAACGGTGCTTCTGTTTTTATAGCAGAATGTGAGCAATAGGATCAGCCATTAAAATTATTAGAGATATATACCATCACAGAAATTTGTAATTTTCAGTGACTCTAGAAGTGGTATAGAAACCCATCAGAATTATGATAAAAAGTGCCATTGAACAACTTATTAAGTTTGAGCTCCAAAATTTATGTGAATATGAGAAAAATGTAGAAATATGTTGGATTCTTGCCATTGTAAGCAATAAAGGAAATGATGAAGCCGGCATGACAAGATCATATGTAGATTTCCTATTTAGCATCTCTAAAACCTATGATAATATATAAATACTGTATCAGAATGTAAGGTATAATGAACCTGATGGTAACAAATAATAACAATCAAGCCTAGTGTTGGAGTATGGAATTCATCATATCAAAAGGAGTGACATTCACATAATTTTAACTCAAATAGAATTGGTCATTCTCATTTGGCTCATTGGTATTTGAAGCAAAGCCCTCATGATCCAGTCCCTAAACAGTACAGTATGTTCAGAATGTAGAGTAATACTAACATTTAAACATATTGTTTGTATGCCAAAATGTAACTAACAACAAATGTCAAATTTTAGAAACGAATTATAGTAAAGAAATTATTTTCAGTTGAATGATTCTTAATAAAGACAGATCCTTCAGGCCAGCCTCATGAAAGCATTTTCCCCTCTGTGTAGAGTCATGGATGATCTGTTGCTTGTTTGAATTATTTGCAGCTTTTTGTGATATATGATGCATCACACTGAGCATGTGGCTTTTGTTCCACTCCTGCAGCATTGCAGGTGCTGTTAGTTGTGTGCATGTATGTTGTTGTGTATTATTGGTATTGCCCCATCTCGTTGTGAGAGGGCTAGGAAGGTGTTGGCTCTTCAACAGAAACTAGAAATGATCGAGAGAATTTAAGCACATTGGTCTATGGTACGTATTATGAATGAGTACAGCATTGCTTTGTCAACCTTGGATGATATCAGGACTTTCTAAGACAAGCCGAAGAACAGGAAAAGGCCGACATGAAGACATTGATCTGGTTTCGTCAGCAAATTGCAGCTGGCAAGCACGTTGGCAGCACTAAGTTGAAGGCTGAAGCTATGAAGTTCGCATGGGGCTGCGAGTTTTAGGGCATCCGAAGGTTGGCTGCTGTTTCAGTTCAAGATTTGGCATGGACTTTCTAATGGGAAGGCTCCTGGTGAAGCTTTTGATGCTGCCTAGGAGGAAACAGAGGAATTTCAGCTGACAGACATTCTCTTTGTTGATGTTGATGTGCCAGGTTCATCTAGTGAGGAGTATGATGTCTGTTTGCTGCCTTTCATTGAACAGGACCCTCTAGACATCAGGGAGGTACAGGAGGCACAGAACCTTGATGATACAGTGGTGATGGAAGAGGGGGAGCAGGTTGGGGACTTGTAAACCTCCTCACAAGTTTTTAAAAGTCTGGCCAACCTATGCAGTTTTGGCACTGCACACAAGGAAGTGAGAGAGAAAAGGTTGTTTAATTATAAAGTCTGTTATTTCAGTATTTATGCTTAAGCAAAATAGGAAAAAGAAAGTGATACTCATTATCCTGTAGTGTACTTACTGTCTTGCGTGTTATGCACAAGATAAAAAAAAAAAGAGGTTGCATTTTTTTTCAAAGTGTATTTATACAGTATATTTTGTCACAGATAAGGGAAAATAAGCTAACTAATTTTATTTTACATCAAGTTTTCAGTTTAAAGTGTGATGGTTGTTGTTTATAAGCACATTGAATGTTACACTTCTGTGGTGTTGGCAAGGTAGTTGGCGTAAGGATACAGAGTTGCTGTTTTACACCCTTGGAGTTTTTTACTTCCCTTATCCAGATTTTGCCCTTATCCAACGTGGCCTTGGCTCTGTTAATTCAGATAATCGAGAGATTACTGTAATAATAATAATAATAGTAGTAGGAGAAGAGTGGTTTACCAAATATAGTGCCCTGAGAATGAATGCTGCCATCTGTACATTGGTATGACTTTGACTTGACTCTCCAAGAAGATTGCCGTTCATGTACACGAAGGGGCAGTATACCATCACTGCTTGAGGGAACACAGCAGTGCCCCCCAACACCAGCACATTATAAAGAGCACAAAAATCCTAGACAGTGACAACGACCATTGCTGCCTCTGATATAAGGAGGCCCTCACCACTTTCAGATGGAAACCATCACAAATGTGACCCAGGAGACCCTTCTTCTCCCTATCACTGTCAGGAGAATGACAAGGTGCACCCTTGGGATAATCCTCTAGCTGCCCACTACTTCAGGCAGCATACCTTACAATCAGAACTCATGGGGCCTGGTGCCAGCCAACCAGTGCCTTCATCAGCCAGCCAGACTCCCATGCATGAGTCATTTCATTCCCAGCCAATAGGAGGAGCCCTTCCTAGTTTTGACAGCCAGTCAAAATTCACCTAAATTTCTGTAAGCTCATTTGTGGGTATAATTGACATAATTTTACCCCTTGCCTCATTCACCTTTTGGTCAAGGTACAGATTACTGCTGAAATGTCAAGGAATGAATTAACTTTACCTGCTGCTACAGAGAAACTCATTCTTGTGATTGAGGAACTGTAACAAATTCAATGGCATCCAGACAGCCATTCTCTTTAATGAAGTTTGAAAGAGGGTCTTTTGAGATATTCAAAAAGTGGTAATAATAATAATGATAATTATTTATTACACAGTAATGAAAGGGTGATAGAGATAGCATGGATACGTTCTTCACATCACCTCTGGGCGAACTGGATGTGATAGCATGAGTTAGGTTCTTGTGATGGATACTTAGTTCTGACTTTGTCCCCACACCCCTCCCACAGATTCCACATAGCTACCTTTTTTATTATGGTTTTTCCCTTTCTTCCTTTCCAATCACTTATGCTTTGTTTGCTCAGTTTAATTTTAATCCTATGTTTATGCTACTCTTCTATTTTTTTTTACTTTTATACAACCTCTTCTTTTCATATATGTAACTTACCTAGTAATTACATAGCTATACTTTCCACTTGTGTGGCAGTTAAAAATTTGAAGTTCGTGGTAGCAATTTGTTTATTTCTGCATAAGGCTCCCCCTTCACATAAGCCTTCTCAAGACCTTATTTTTTCTCCTGTTTCTTCAGAGGGGAAGTAGTAGTATCAGACCCTCCTCCTACTGCTTATGCTTCCCTGATGAGATATTTTTTGGCAACCTTCCCCTCGCACTTTCAACCAGCTGCTCCAGTGTTGCCCGCTTCCACATTCCTTATGAGAAACCCAGCAGATTCTAATTTGTGCCTTCCTCAGATGGTTCTCTCTTTGTCTATGAGAAAGGCGCTTAAAGAGGTAGAAGATTGGTTGTCTGTTAAGAGAGAACAAGTTAAGGCCGTTTTTGCCTTTCCTCCTGCTAGATTGGCGGCCAGGAGATATCTCTCTTATTGAACCGGAGAAGCTCCTTCCTCGGGAGGTGCTGCCTCTTCCCATGGTGACTTTTCAGGTTTGAAAGACTCGGCTTGTCGCTCGGCTTTCTCTTTGACTAAAGTTTTCTTCGCTTTTTCGGAGTTTGATCACCTTTGAAACACTGTTTAAGGTATTGGAAATCTTCAGCTTCCTGGACTGGTCAGTAGGAGCTCTCGCCAGGAAAATAGAAGATCATGACCTTTTAGGCCCGACTTGGCTGCAGATTGGCTGGGCGTTTTATCCTGTGCGGATGAGGCAGTGGGGGATGGCTCCTTCGAAGTTGTGGGTCTTTTTACCACAGGAATTTTGAAGAAGAGGGAGTTATGGTGCTCCTTCACCACGATTGGAGTGACGTCGGTTCAGAAGACTGTGCTTTTATATTCTCCCTTGAATAAGCAGTATTTGTTCCCTCAATCAGCAACGAAGGAGATTGCCACTGATTTGCAGAAAAAATCAACCCAAGATTTGCAGAAAAAATCAACCCAAGACCTTCTTGCACAATCTTCAAAGTGCCCCAAGGAACTTAATGCTTTTTCTGCCAAGTCTGTCTCCCCTCTGCAACAGCATCCCTTTCGTGGAGGCAGACAGGTTTTCTCGAGACCCCTCTCCAAGGTGCATTTCTCTGCTAAGTCGATCAAGAGGACTTCAATCAAAACCTCTTCCAAAACTTGACTCCTCTATCCTTTGTGTGCCCATGGGAGCCAGACTCTCCCTCTTCTGGCAGAGGTGGAGTGCAAGAGGCACGGAGCCTTGGATGATCAAAGTTCTCGAAGAGGGTTACTTGATTCCATTTTTAGAGTACCCTCCTATCGTGAATTCGTTGATTGCATTGATGGTATACTTGAGAGGGCTCCGAGAAGTTTGTAGCTCTCTTGGAGGAAGTGTCTACCCTCCTAAGGAAGAAGACCATAGAGGTAGTGGAGGATCAGACTCCAAGAGGATTTTACAACCGCTTGTTCGTGATCCCCAAGTCATTGGGGGGGATGGAGACCTGTTCTCGACATCAGTGCTTTGAACTTCTTCATACAGAAGACGAATTTCAAAATGGAGACAAATCAGTCAGTGTTATCCTCCATCCAACAGGATGACTGGATGATAACACTTGACATACAGGGCGCACATTCCAATACATCAGGAGTCCAGGAAATACCTGAGAATTGTCTCCAGGGGCAAAGTCCTCCAGTTTCAGGCCCTTTATTTCGGTCTCTCCACTCCCCCACAAGTATTCACGTAAGTCCTTTCACTCCTCGCGAGATGGCTTCACCTCCTAGGTATCAACATAAGCCTATACCTAGACGATTGGCTCCTCTGCTCCCTTTCTCAGGAACAGTGAATGAAGGATCTGCAGACTATCCTTCTTCTTACAGAGGAACTAGGACTATTAATAAATCAAGAGAAGTCCCAACTAACCCCAACTCAGGAGATTCTCTGTTTGGGGATGAGGATCAACTCTCTGAGTTTTTGGGCTTTTCCCTCCCCAAAGAGGATAGTCTTGCCTTCAGTCAGTACAGGACCTTCTTTCTCCTCCAGTTTGCTCAATGAATCAATGGATGAGTCTGTTGGGAACCTCTCATCCATAGAACAGTTTGTGAAGCTAGGAAGACTTACATGAGCCCCCTTCAGTTCGTTCTAAGCGCAAGCTGGAACAGAAGACAGCAACTGGACACAGTGACGTTCCCAGTTACAAACGAGATAAAGGGGGATCTCCGGTGGTGGATGTCCAGGGAGAGGCTTTCAGAGGGAAAGTCTCTACGACTTCTGAGCCCCAACCTCTCCTTCTATGCAGACGTCTCAGACCAGGGGTGGGGAGCTCTTCTGGACACTCGGGAAGCTTCCGGCATTTGGTCTTGGGCTCAAAGGAAGCTGCATATAAATGCCAAAGAGTTATCTGCCATTCACCTCGGCCTGAAGCATTTTGTGAAAGCAGTAGCAAACAGAACCGTGGTGTACATTCCAACAACACCATGGCTCTCTCCTGTATCAAGAATCAGAGCAGAACTCACTCGTTCTCCCTTTCTCAGACAGCGAAGGAGCTGCTAATTTGGGCAGACCAGAATCAGGTCAGACTTATCACCAGATTCATCCACAGAAAGGTGAACTTCTTGGCAGACGGATTAAGTCTACGGGGTCAGGTCCTTCTGACAGAGTGAACCCTGCACTCTAGTGTCTGCAACGGCCTCTGGAAGTTGTGGGGCAGGCCGACAGTGGACTTGTTTGCCACATTGAAGAATTACTGCCTTCCTCTATTTTGTTCACCAGTCCTGGATCCTCAGGTATGGGTGACAGACGCAATGCTGATATACTGGTCAAACCTGGACCTCTACGCCTTTCCGCCATTCAGCAGGGAGGGGGAGGGGGGCGGTTTCTCAACAAATTGAGGAGTCACAGAAACATATCGATGACCCTGATAGCGCCCTTTTGGCCTCTCAGAGAATGGTTCCCGGAACCTCTCAAGCTTCTTGTTGACTTTCCAAGGTTACTGCCTCAAAGTCCACATCTCAAACAGCCTCATCTTTGGAAGTTCCATCAAGGACTATCTGCTCTAGCTCTGACAGGCTTCAGACTATCTGGAGACTCATCAGAGCGAAGGGCTTTTGAAAGCAAGCTGTGGAAGCTATTTCTAGATGTAGACGTAAGTCTACCAACCGAGTCTCCAGGTCAAGTGGGCTATCTTCCGCAGGTGGTGCAGCAGCAGTAACATCTCGTCTGCTAAAACCACTCTAAACCAAATAGCAGACTTTCTTCTCTTTCTCAAGATTTCCAAAGGACTCATTCCATCGACTATTAAGGGCTAACAGATCTGATTAAGTCTTTCGAGACTTATAAACAGGTGAACAACTCCCTGTCATGGAACCTGGATGTTGTACTTAAATGGTTAACAGGTCCTGCTTTCGAACCTCTCCATACCATTTCATTCAAGAATTTAACTAAGAAGACTTTTCTTGTTGCCCTGGCAACTGCCAAAAGAGTAAGGGAGTTGCAGGCTATAGACAAGTGCATCGGTTTTTTCAAGGGAGATTTTTTATGCACCTTCATACTTGGCTTCCTTGCTAAGAACGAGTCCTCGTCTAATCCCTGGCTGCGCTCGTTCTCTATTAAAAACCTTATGGACATTCTAGGACCAGAGGAGGAGGAAAGGGTCCTTTGCCCAGTGAGGGCACTAAGGTATTATTTAGACAGGACAAAGAGAATCAGAGGCCCTGCTAGTAACCTCTGGTGTTCCATCAAGAACCCTTCTAAACTGTTGTCTGTAATTTTTTCTTAGAAGTCTGATCATCGAGGAACACTCTCAAATAGAAGACATCATCATCTATTTGAGAGTGTGCCACGATGATCAGACTTCTAAGAAGAGGTAAAAGCATACCATTTAGAGCTGTTGCCACTTTATGCCTTTAGGCATAGCATGTCACTCTCGACTATCCTCCAGTCAACATACTGGAAATGAAATTCCGTTTTTGCCTCACACTATCTTAAAGAAATTGAAACAACATGTGAAAATTGCAGTACCTTAGGTCCGTTATCGGTGGCTGGCTTGGTATTGGGGGAGGAAGCAACCCTTCCTATCCATAACTCCTTCGCCTTGAAATTTTGGGTGTCGAGTTGTTGTTGGGGAGCCTGGGGGTACTTCTACCCAGAGTGCCCACCAGTCTATGGTAGTGGTATGATGGTTTTAATCTTTATTGTTGTTGGTGTTGGTAACTATTTTTTATTGGTCTATTGTATTTTGGTACTGCACCCAGGGCAAGGGCAGTTTTCCTGTTTTGCGCTATGGGTGTTCAGAAGTCTCCTTCACTCAAAGGCCCCCTTCTCAAAAGTAGGGACTTATCACGGCCATTCCGCTAAGTTGCTATAGGTCAAGATGAGCACAGACCAAGGCAGTAATCATTTACTGCAGCTCTCTTACCAGGTAAGGTTACAGCAAGCATTTTATCAGTGCTAATAGATTTTTATGTTGCAAATTCATCCTCTTCTCTGATTGTTTTTGGAACAGAATATGTCCATTTATTCCACCTCCTATCAATGTGGGATCCAGCTATAGAATTACTTGGTAAGTTACATATATGAAAATGGTATTTTTATAATAAAATTAAGTGTATATGTACTGTACTTACCAAGTAATTACAAGATCAGAGCCTACTCTCCTCACCTCTGATGGACATTAAGGACAAAAGTAGTGATGATCACTGTTAACGTTGTACCTATTGTTCCCTGATAGAGGGCGGGGTAGTTACCTACACTATAAATAAACGAATCACTACCACAAACTTCAAATTTTTAACTGCCGCATGAGTGGAAAGTATAGCTATGTAATTACTTGGTAAGTATATATGAAACCTAGTTTTATTATGAAAATGCCATTTTGATTCCCTCTTTAATGCCAAGGCTTGCATGTAATAGTTCCCATGGGCTTCCTTTACTCTATTCCTAATAATTTTCTGCATTACAGTGATAAATAACAAAGGATTCAACTTGTACAGTATTCCTACTTGTGTCATCATCCTAGATCTGTGTTGTGGTACAGTAACATAACTAGGTTAGCGGCACTTTGTGTTACCCTTTTTCTTTTATAATTCCCATTTATTGTTTGTCTTGCTTTTGTGTTAATGTCTAGTGAAGATCCACGAATATAGTATAATCTCTTCGGTGTATGGTACAGTACAGTACTTCTCTTGTTACCTTCGTTTTTTATGGACTGCTTCTGTTGTTATAAAGAAACCAAAGTAAAAGTTTCTCAGCATTTCCCCCGGCACTTTCGTCATAGCATGTTCAATTAATATTTACTAATCAATGATTTTCACGCTGAAGTACATCCATTTTTCCTTTATATCATTGCTCTCATACTTTTCCCCACTCATCTGGGCCTAGTTTTTCTTTTCTATGTTTATTTACATGTAATGGACACCTGCTATGTTAAATTGCTTGTTTTTACTAATTGCCCTGGGGGCTGTTTCACTATTCATCATCCTAAGGACTCCAAAGCTATGTTGATGTCCTGTTCTTTATTCATCTCTTGGTATTTCTACATCCTCTACCCCCCAGATCCCTCTATTACGTTTTCTTGCATCCCTCTTCCTTTATCATTGATGACATTTGCATGGCACTGAAATATGGAAAAGACTGCTCCTATAACTAAGGTGGAAGGTGTAGTGGACGACATGCATCTCCACCCGTAAAACTAGAGAACCTGACGTGATCAAGCAAGGCAAAACTTTTATGCCAACCTTGCCCTCAGTGCTGAGTCTGCTCTCAGCAGTATAGTGTATATATCCAGGTGAGGATCCTAGAGCATTTACCACTGTGGGTAACAGTATTGCTCCTTCCCCTTTTGGGCCTCTCTGGTGAGAGGGACCTCATCCTAGATAAAATTGATATGACTTGGTATATGAATATTAATCCTAACCTCCCTACGACTTCTGGCCTGGCAATGGATGCCTCTGAAGGAAACTTGATTCATACAAATAAAGAAGGTATTAATACACGAATACAGACAAGACCCAACCTTTACACACACACTTTGGAAGTGGAAGTTGGTCAAGGTTCCTAACCTTAGAAACCGACAACAAAATATCTCCTCTAAAATTAGAAATTTTTTATTGAGTAGACATTCAATCTCTCAAATTTCATTCAGACAAATTAAAGACCAGATGTGGTTGTTAGAAACCACAACAAAAAATCAATCCAAAAATTACATGAGTATAACAAACTTTAAAAATGTAAATGTAAAAAAAAAAAAAAATGATAGTTTGAACAGTGTACAGGGTACCATAGTACTTGCTGATAATGATGAACCAATTTTAAGAATATACATTATTGGATTCTGGTGGACAAAGTAATAGAAAAACATTGAGATTAGCAAAGTATTACTCTTAAAAATTTAAAATACCGACGTCTTCCTAGAAGACGCTCGACTGGGGTAAGTAACCCCAGCTTTCCTGAAAGCTCTTTTTCTCTGGTATATCTAGCAAGGTTATACCTGGAAATTCGTGCTGTAATGGAATTTCACGGGTGACACAGGACCTTCCTCAGAAATAGATTTTCCTTTGTCAAAATCCCTTTATTGGCCAAAACAGAGAATTAAGACAGTATATTCCTAAACCATGCATGTATTATATATACAATACAGAATTGAAATTATTGCTGGAAAGAACAGGAATGCCTATAAAAAGAAGGCAAATTAGAATTGAAAGTTAGGGGAATGCATGAGCTCTCAAATAAATGTACCTTTTCCTCCATAACAAAAATGAATAATGAAACAAAATTGAGATAAATCTCCAGAAATAATAACTACCTTACAAGAAAAAACTGAAATAGCAAAGAACCAAGAAACGAACACATATGCTAAAATGGATGAGATTTTTTCAAATTATTTTGAGATATTAAGGCAAATAGAAGCACAGGAAGATAATACATGTTCTTCAGAAATAACAGAAGAAAGTTGTAATGAACTGGAAGATGAAGATAAAAGAGACGTTTAGAGAGAACTTCACCCAAAGCCCAAATGCCAAATATTATTAGAGAAACATCAAACCAAAGACAAAAGAACCGAAAAGAGAACATAAATCAAAGAATGATAAGAATATACCTTTATCTCTTAAAATAACAGTAAAACCAATGGGAGCAGATATCCAAAACATCGAAGAAATAGTAGAGAAACAAACCATAGACAAAAATGATTACATAAAGGTTGACGAGATTTCTCCATCACCAATAATTGGTGCAGTAAGAGTAAACAAAATAAAAAGAATGACACATGAAAACACATGTGGATACAATGAATGTTTCACTGAATTGTGCAGAAAAAAATATAAACATAACAAAAGGTAGTTTAAGAAACACGGGTAAATTTTATAACGTGCAGAAACAAAGAAACTACTAGTTTGGACACTCACTAAAGGTGTTGTATGTACATTGGACCCCTAATATATCACAAAGAAAAACAAATAAATGTCGTGAATAAAATCCTAGACATATTTCAAATTGATAATTTACAAGAAGAAAAGAAAACTTGAACACTTTAACATATTTTCAATAATTATATTATACAATGGAACGTAAATGGTCTACAGAACAGATTACATCTGAGTGAAATGCAGCGATTATTTAAAGAATACAAAGCAATGATATTATGAATACAACTTGTGAATAAAACAGTATCAACAGTAGGTAAATACACTTTAGCATCTTCATCTAGAGGAAGAAGGAAATGTAGGTAGTGCCATATATATACGTAACAAAGTAGTTTATGACTAAGTACTTGTCAATACTACCGACGTACAATTATCAGCTGTTAGAATATGAATAAACCAATAATTAATTTATAATTTGTACAGTCAACCTAATAAAAATTATAAATTAGAAATATTAAAAGAATAATTTAATAATGTCAAAGACGTACATTAACCCTTAAACGGTGAGCCTCTATTTACAAAATTGTCTGTCGTATGCCGGCGGCATTCGGGAGTTAGCGCCGAAGCGGTAAAAAAGTTTTTTTTCAAAAATCACAGCACACTTAATCTTAAGAGTTCATTTTTGGCTCCTTTTTTTCTCATTGCCTGCAGTTTAGTATGCAACCATCAGAAATGAAAAAAAATATCATTATCATATATAAATATTGGAATATATGACAATGCAAAAATAATTTCATATATAATTGTATACAAATCGCGCTTTGAGCAAAACGGTCAAAGCTAATGAGTTATTTTTTTTCATTGTATTGTACACTGAATTGCGATGATTTTGGTATATAACAAATTGTAAAACAATCAAAGCAACACAGAGAAAATATTATCACAAAATGATGCATGAATTCATAACGCGTGGACGTAAAAAGTTTTTTTTTTAAATTCACCATAAATCGAAATATTGTGCTAGAGACTTTCCGTTTGTCGCAAAATGAAGGTAATTGATTGAATATTACTAGACTGTAAGTGTTTTAGCTTACAATTGTAGTTTTCGACCATTTCGGTCGAGCTAAAGTCGACCGAAGGTGGAATTTTTTCTATTTATCGTGATTTATATGAAAATATTTCAAAACTGATAAAAGCTACAACCATGAGTTATTTTTTGTTGTATTCTACATGATATTGTGCACATTTTCATGTATAACACTTTATGTAAGGCCTAATATAAAACAGTGCAAAAATTACGACAAAGTGACTAAAGAAATTCTGAGATTTTCAGCAGTTACCATGTGCGGAGGTAAGGAAAAAGTTTTTTTTTTTCAAAAATTCACCATAAATCGAAATATTGTGCTAGAGACTTCCCGTTTGTTGCAAAATGAAGGTAATGATTGAATATTACTAGAATGTAAGAGTTTTAGCTTACAATTGCGTTTTTCGATTATTTCGGTCGAGTCAAAGTTGACCGAAGGTTAAAATTTTGGCACTTATCATGATTTATATGAAAATATTTCAAAACTGATAAAAGCTACAATCATGAGTTATTTTTTGTTGTATTCTACATGAAATTGCACACATTTTCATATATAAAACTTTATGTAACGGCTAATATAAAATGATGCAAACAGTACGACAAAGTGACGAAAGAATTTCTGAGATTTTCGGCCGCGTTACCGCGCGTGGACGTAAGGAAAAAGTTTTTTTCAAAAATTCACCATAAATAGAAAAATTGTGCTAGAGACTTCCAATTTGGTGCAAAATGAAGGTAAATGATTGAATATTACTAGAATGTAAGCGTTTTAGCTTACAATTGCGTTTTTCGACCATTTCGGTCGAGTCAAAGTTGACCGAAGATTGAAATTTTGGCACATCGTGATTTATATGAAAATATTTCACAACTGATAAAAGCTACAACCATGAGATGTTTTTAGTTGTATTTTACATGAAATTGCGCACATTTTCATATATAAAACTTTATGTAACGGCTAATATAAAATGGTGCAAAAATTACGACAAAGTGACGAAAGAATTTCTGAGATTTTCGGCCGAGTTACCGCGTGGACGTAAGGAAAAAGTTTTTTTCAAAAATTCACCGTAAATCGAAATATTGTGCTAGAGACTTCCAATTTGTTACAAAATGAAGGTAAATGATTGAATATTAGCTTACAATTGCGTTTTTCTACCATTTCAGTTGAGTCAAAGTTGACCGAATGTTGAAATTTTGGCACTTATCGTGATTTATATGAAAATATTTCAAAACTGATAAAAACTACAACCATGGGTTGTATTTTCTTGTATTCTACATGAAATTGCACACATTTTCATATATAAAACTTTATGTAACGGCTAATATAAAACAGTGCAAAAATTACGACAAAGTGACGAAAGAATTTCTAAGATGCGTCGTTGATGCTCTGTAGTGGGAGAAGAAACAAATTCGTGCATGCGTGGCTGGGTAACGCTTGTAAACAAAACAACAGTGTGATCCGTGAACTCCCAGCATCCCTCAAGGCACGTGATTTAAAATCTTTCGCAAACTAGGCCTATAATTATTTTTCCGCGAATATTTAAAAAAACTTTTTGTAGTTGACGTACCGTACGTCCACTCGGCACCCGACAGACAATTTTAGTCGACGTACAATACATCCAGTCGGCATTTAAGGGTTAATACAGTAGTATGTAGGTGATTTAAATGCTCACAATCCAATATGGGACTATAATTGTACAAAGCAAAATAAGATAGGGAGTGCAATAGAGAAATTTATAGATTCAAATGATATGTGCTGTATAAATGATAATGAAACCAACACATATTAAAAAACATATGAAACATTTTTTTCAGTAGACTTAACTACAGTATATGTTCATCAAATATTTCAGACAGACTAGACTAGAACTCAGTTGATGACTTATAAACTAGTGATCATTTCCCAATATTGATTTCCTTATTACAATAATTCCACAAAACATTTCCACCATTATAACAATGGAGCAGATTGGGAGCGATATGAATTGCACACCAGTGTTATTTAACCTTTCGAGTATTTGCAAGATCATAATGAAACTAATAAGTTTTTTGTTGGTTTCATTGGAAACGCCGCAGATAAGACAATACCAAAATCAAAGTGTCATCCAACCAAACATAAAGTCCCATGGTGGTCAGATAAGCCATCAGAGCTAATTACTCTGAAACAGTCAGTAGGGAGAAGACCAGATTGTTTGAATAGAAAATTTAATAAAATTGGTAAAACATTAACATTATCAATATTAGAAAGAAATTTACAAAAAAAAATTAAAATCTTACTAATAGAAATGATACTGAATATATACAACAAATTAGCTGCAAAATTCAGAAAAGTAATCCAAGGAAGAATCATTTCATGGAGAAAATATGTATTAGATCTCTTTGATAATGCTCCCATCCAAAAATATTGGAAAATTCAGAAAAAATAAATGGTACCTATCTTAACCACCTAGACATGCAATATTCAAAGAAGGAAAAAAAGAATACTAATCTGAAAGAAATAAGTAATGTAATAGGAGAAAAATTTGCAATGTAAGCAGTGATAAAAGTTTTAATGAACATTTTTGCATAAAGAAAAATAAGATAGAATTAATTCCAGTAAATTTTGAAACAATAGAAGATATATAAGAAATTCAGTATGTGAGAATTGGAATATGCTCTTTTGAACTGTAATAAATCTGCTCCTGGAGGTGACAATATTTGTTTTGAATGATCTGCCACTTGGCACCTTTGGCAAAATCATACTTATTACAATTTTACAATCATCATTTATGGCTTCAAAATTTGCTTCCAGATGAATGGCGAAATGCAATAGTAATTCCTATATCCAAACCAGGAAAGGATCCTAGTAGTGCAAATAATTATAGACCAAGTTGTTTATGGAAGTTGTTGGAGAAAATGGTAAATGTACTATCTAACTTGGCACTTTCGTGAAGGTAAAATTTTGAGTCCCACCCAATTTGGTTCACATCATATATCCACATTAGATTCTCTGTCCAATTTGGAAGACCATATACGCAGGGGGTCTGCAAGAAAATAAATTACTGTAGCTGTCTTTTTCGACATTCAAAAAGCATACAACACTACATGGAGGTATGCTCTATTAAAAACATTACTGTACACAGAAATAGCTTATGTGGCCATTTACCAAAATTTATGGAAAACTTTATGACAGACCGCAATTTTCAGATGAGAATTATTGATGTTTCACAAACATTTCCAATTGAAAATAGTTCCACATGGAAGTGTCTTTAGTGGCACATTGTTTACATTGGCAATTAATGATATTAGTAACAATCTTCCAGTCACAATTAAAAGTAACTTTTATTTGGATGACTTTGCCATATATTTTACAGCATCACGCATAAAGCATGCAGAATGAATTATTAATAAAGCCATAATATAGATGAATGAGCCACATCTGTAGGCTTGAAATTTTCATAGATGAAAACTCAAGCAGTCTTGTTTTATAAGAATAAAAAGAAGAAAAAAAGCAAAGAAACAGATTTCAAAATCAGAAACCATAATACAGTATACCAATCAGCCAAACACCAAAATTTTTAGGATTAATGTTTCATGCACACCTGAATTGGAAAACCCATACAGTATAGTGTATGTAAAATCGAAGTGCAAAAAAGCGTTAAATCTAATTATAAAACACTCTCATGCTAATTGGGGAGCTGATACATACTCTTACTATACTGCATAAAGCAACAGTGTTGTCAATCATTGATTATAGAAGTGAAATATATGGTTCAGCATCAGATGCATGACTGAAAACATCGGATTTAATTCACAATGAAGACCTAAGACTATGCACAGGATCAATTAGATCCTCACCAGTCTCCTCTGTTCAAGTCAAATGTGGTGAACTACCACTGTTTCTCCATAGAGAACTAGTAACAATGAAAAGTGCTTTAAGAAGCAAGACATGTGATTCTTGTACAAAAACACTATTTGAGCTAAGAGATATATTTATAAAGTCATTCACCATCTGTTCCAGTTAGAGCTAATAGATTGTTTGAGACACTGAATATAAATATACAAATACTTTCAACAGGAAGTTACCACCCCACTGGACTATGAATAGAATAAACACTTGCATACACTTTAAATATTTATAAAAAAAGTTACCTATATACCCTAGAACACCAAAGACAGCATACAATAGATCATATAAGATGAAAAGGTCCACATTATACAGTATACACAGATGGGTCTGAATCACAGTATGGAGTAGGATATGCAGCAGTATCTCAAAACATATAAGTTCTCTGTACCAGACAGTACCTCAGTCTTCACAGCAAAATTGTGTGCAATCACATCAGCCATGAAAATTTTAAAGGAGGAAACATTCAATAAATTTGTGATTTCTGAGTCCAGTCCCGTGTTTTGAAATTCCATTACAGCACGAATTTCTAGGTATAACAATGCTAGATATACCAGAAAAAGCCATTTAACGTTTCAACCTGAAAAATAGCCTTGTTCGTCAGATTAAGTTTCACTCCATAAATTACACTGTATAATAATGGACAAAATATAGAAATATGTTGGATCCGGCCCATGGAGGGATTAAAGGAGACAAAAAGGCTGATAAAGCAGCAGTCCATATAATAATAACAATTGAAAACATCCCTAGTAGTGACTTTATAGCATATAAAAACAAGTATTGAAAAGAAACTGAAAAATTTATGGAATGAAGAATCTGAAAATAGCAAATTTAAGCAGATAAAACCCAGTGTTGGAAAATGAAGCTCATCATATCAAAGAGAGAAGCACATGCATGTAATTCTGGCTCATCATCGAATAGGTTTTACCTGTCTGACACATGGACAACTAATGAATAATTCACATGGCCCTGCTCCTGAATGCTCTGAGTGTAAAGTAATGGTAACAGTTAAACATTAGTTGTATGGTCATCAAAAGTATAATCAGTAGTGGCTATCAAGTTTTGGAAATAGATTGATTAGTGAAATTTTGTCAGAATTTTCAGCACTTTTAATTAGACCAATTTAACTTTTTTAAAAGAAATTTAGTTTAATCGATCAAATATAAAAATTAATAATAAATCATGAAAATATACAAATCCTACGGATTCTTTATGAACTTTTTAAAAGATACAAATTTTAAAAATTTTATTGACTTTATCTTGATTTTTATCATTGTTAATATTTTTTATATTGTGTTTATATAAATGTATGAATGTATTTATTCTATGTGTGCATACCAGCGTAAAAGAAGCTCTGTATATGTTTATACAAAACAATTTAATTTTCATTCATCAAAGCACTGAATGACCTCAACGGTTCCAGTGCTAATATTCCATTCCATTCCAAGCCTTCGAGCCAGCCCTATGAGAAATGATAATCAGCTCAGTGGTCTGGTTAAACTATTTTAATAATAATAAACATCCTCTAGTTTGTATTTATTATTTTCGTTCTGTATATTTCCAAATTGCTTCCTCCATTATAGCCTTATTCTTTTTTTCAACTTTGTTCTACTGCTTCACTATTGGGAATTTCCCTCTTCCCTCCAAAATCTTCTCTGCTCTTCACGCCTACCTTTTACCCTCCTTCTCACCCATATACCTGTCGCTGACAAAGGTAGAAGCCTCTTTTCTTCTCTCTGGTTGCACTTTTACATCCTACCTAATTACACCATGTACACTGTCTTTCAGTATACAGTATGTATACTGTATTTATTCTCTGATGCCCAAAATTTGTAAGTAGAGCAAATTGGGAAGAGAAGGACCATAGGGGCCATTCAAAAATTACATAATCCCTTGGGGGAAAGGGGTATGGTGAAGTGTTATGAGTGTGACAGTTGGGGAAAGGGGATGCAGCCATAAGTTATATAACGTTTTCATATTTTTTCCTTCTGTTTCTGTTGAAAAGATGTAAATGTAGAAGAACAAAAGAGAGATAGTAAAGATTGTGCAATACAGTAGACATTTATTATATTTTAGTAATGTTGAGAATATGGTATTTGATTTTTTTGCACAATTATATTTTTAAAAAATATCATAAACTCAACCCTTATTTGCACTTCAACATTTTCTACTACAGTATATGTATTACACGACATGGAATAATATCACAAACTCATCCCTTTTCTGAGCTCCGACATTCTCTACTTTATGCATAAATATGACCTAGAAAAATATCACACATTAAATTAATCCTCTTCAAAACATAGAAAAATATCACAAATTAAATTAATACTCTTCGAAACATGGTATAAGAGAACATTTTCATTTCAAATTTATCTGTAATTCTTTAATATCATAACATAAAACTATTAGGAAAAATCCAAAGGTAATAATTTTCAGGTATTAGGCTAGGCTTTAAAATATTATTACATTAAAAAAAGGGAAACTTACTAATTCAGGGGGGCAGGGTTTATTAGCTGATGTTACATAATTTTCTAGGGGGCCGCCATATGGACATGTGTTATGAGACGTGACAAGGGGGTAGGGATGTCAAAAATTACCAAAAAAAGTGTTATGTAATTTTTGAACGGCCCTATACAGTTGGAAAACTGGCCTTCATAGAGTGGGTAAAACATACTACTGTAACATGGGTGATGTACAGGACTGTGATGAAAGGGTTGAAATGGCAACAAGAAAATTAGCATAAACATGGTTAGGTTGGAAAGAAATTGCCAGATCTCAGTGAATAAGAGTATCATGTTAGTAAGTAGAAAAACTTTATGATGCATATATAATGCTTGCACTACTGTGTGCAGCAGAGATGTGGGCACTTAAAATGGAAACAAGTTTGAACAGATTCAGCAGTGAAATTCTAAGATTTATGGGAAGATCATGTTACAAATTGGAATTTATGGAGAGATGGGGTGTCTACAGCCTGGAAAATAGATATGGATCTCAAAGATTGAGATGGTTAGAACATGTGGCAGGAAGAGCATTTAGCAAGAAAAGTAGAAGATAGGGGGTGGTTAGTCAAAACCACTAGGAAAGTCTAGAAAGTTGCTAAGAAAGACTGATGAAGACCTAGAAATTGTAGTTATTTGGACAGAAAGTGCACAATACAAAAGAGAGTGGAGAGTCCTCAGGTCATGTCTTGTCCTGCAAAAGAAAAAAGATGATGCTGATTACCATTTTTACTAAGAGCAGTTGCCTGATGGCAAGTATGTATTTCAATTTACAGTTCCTATTAACAAGTTCTGTATTCCAGTAAATATGGATGGTAAGGCTGGAGCTGTTGGATTTGTGTCTGTCTTGTTCCCAAAAGTATATCCCGTGGCACTCTTAAAGATAGATGAAGAAACAAAGGAAATTGTTCGTGATGCCAATGGTTTATGTGTCAAGTGTCAGCCAGGTGAGAAAATTGGTATTAAGTAATATTTGATGTGAAGTTAAATTAAATTTTGTGGTGTATTTGGTCATGAAATTTCCTCAATATCAGCTAATAGTAGATATTTTAAACTGAATTAATTACTTAGATTCAACAATACCTTTTATTTTTTGTTTTAGCAAAGATTTTGTTTTGAAACATTATTGTAACTGTTTATGTAATTTCTTGTTGGTATTCATATAGTATATGGTTTTTTGTAGGTGAAGCAGGTGAATTCATTGGGAAGATTGTCAAAAATGACCCTGTACGAGATTTTCATGGTTATGCTGATGAAAAAGCAACAGCCAAGAAGATTGTGAGAGACGTATTTGTAAAGGGAGACTGTGCCTTCCTTTCAGGTAAATATTGTGTTTATGACAATTTCTGTTTTTAATTTTATGAAAATAATTTGAAATGTCTGTATGTGGTGTAAATAACTTTCATATCTTTAGATCATGTAGGATATCATGTACTTGCCTATAACAAACCCATCAACTGTGCTGAGCTGACATTGCAGTCAGCATGTCGCCAGACATACCACTTTTGAATCTGTGAATTCTGTATTATCAGTTGTCTTGTTGTTTCCATATAACTGCAACTGTGCCCAAGAGAATTTGTCAAATCTTTGTGCTATGCTGGTACTCTCACAACTGCACCTGTGATGTTTACCAAGATTGAATCGCTGATCAATTTTCACACTACAACCATCAGAGGACTTATTGTACCTGTAAGGACAGTTATTCAGGTCTTGATGCTTTGGCTTTTTCCACTTCAGCCTTCTCTTCCTTGTTCGACTTCTGATTTGTCAGTCAAAGTCACAGGTTACTAGTCCTCTAGTGGTGCTCTGCTACCAATTGCTCAACCTCTTTGTATACTTTACTTCTCCTCCATCAGTCTGCCAGTGTCCACACTCTTTGCATTTTACTTCCCTCTTTGCATAACAACGAAAATGCTCTTACAATATGTAGCCTTCAACCATCCTTTACACCAGTACATCTGTCTTTTGCTGCTTCATTTCCACAACCTTTGATGTTAGAACCAGTATTTGCTTAACTGCAAGAATGTATTTTCTGCTTTTATATCAAGCCACTTCATCAAGAAATCATGCTGCGTGTAGATTTCTGACTGCATCAATTGTTAATGTGCCAGCTGTCTGGTGCTCTTGTCGCTCCCTCCTTTGCCCACATTGATTATTTTCCCAGTTAAACTGATGACATCTCAACAGTTCCCACTTTATCAAGTGTACCTTCATGTCATTGCCACTTTTCTGATGTAGTTGTTACTGCTTGCTTTTGGTGCTCTCCATTTTTGTGGTATTAACAATCAAGTTGTCAGGCAAAGAAGGTAACAAAAGGCAGCGAGTGGGGCCATTGGCAGACAGATGAAGGAGGAGTACAGTATGCAAAAAGGTTGACCATGATGGTTCCCTCTGTGTCAGCAGTTTTCTTGGTCCTTTATATTATTTGGAATGGATTTAACCTACTGTTAAAGTTAGCTTTGTATCTTCACAGTGTTAGCTGCGATTGACATTCAAAGCAAACAAAATGACACTTGGCTGATCCTTAACAACTGTCTTTGTAATCACTTGTTTCCTATAATGTGGCATTGGAATACAGTATTTACATTATTGTCAGATTTCTTCATGCTGACGTTATTGTCAGAATTCTTCTTGCTGTGTCCTTGTGGGGACGGGGTGCATTGGCAGTGATAATTTTGATTATTTCTGGCTGATTTTTTCCTGTATGGTATTGTGTTTGTTTTCTGTTTTTGAGAGAGAGAGAGAGAGAGAGAGAGAGAGAGAGAGAGAGAGAGAGAGAGAGAGAGAGAGAGAGAGAGAGAGAGAGAGAGAGAGAGAGAGATCAGAGAGAGAGAGAGAGAGAGAGAGCCTGCATCACAGAAAAATACAGAGCCTGCATATGAAATCGGGATTTTGAATGTTTTTATGGTGATTAGATCAGTACAGTATAAAGATTCTGTAAGTGAAATAACATGTTATAGATATTGTACTGTGTTTTCTTAATGTATGTATACTGAGAGAGAGAGAGAGAGAGTGAGAATGACGGCACAAGAATTTTTTTAATAAATTTATGGGAGATGGTGAGGACTTACCACAAAATGACATAAACCAGGAACTTACTATAATAAATAATTTTTTTTTTATCATAAATGTATTTGTACGTAATCACGAAAATACTAAGATGACGTAACAAACCTAGCATTCTGTTTGGAGGTACTTGTCCCATCGTTCTAAATTGCCTACGTATTTTAGAAGCTCTATACTGTACTAGTACTATCCTAAAATACTGTACATACCTGTACATTAAATGTCATTTCAAAATCATTTTACAATACAGTGAAATATCAATATACGTAAAATGTACACCCAGTGCAGATATGTTTTGTTGTGTTTTGTATTTGGTGATGAAAAGCATTGTTTTGGCTGTTTTGTGTACAGGCAGTCCCCGGTTTACGACGGTTCCGGCTTCTGACGTTCGAGGTTACGACGCTTTTCAAATATATTCATCAGAAATTATTTCTGGCTTACGACGCATGTTCGGGGTTCCGATCCGACGGAAGAAATATGGCCCCAAAATGGCAGAATAATCATAATTTGAAGGTTTTTGATGTAAAACTCAATAATAATGCAGTTTACATCGTTTTCAATGCACCCAGAGCATTAAAAGTAAGGTTTTCTTATGATTTTTGACGATTTTCGACGATGTTCCGGCTTACGACGATTTTGCAAGAACGGAACCCCGTCGTAAACTGGGACCGCCTGTATTTAATTGTAAGTGTACATGTAATAGTGCTTAACTATCGGTATTGGGTGTTTGTCCGGTTGTTAGTCGAATGTTTGGTGGGTTGGTCGGCGATGGTCGTGAGACCAGTCTCATCACAGCCTTGGTGCAGTAAACCCCCCGTATTCGCAGTCTCACTATTCGCGGACTCATGTATTCGAGGATTTCTCTGTGGAACGTATCTACCCATTATTCGAGGAAAATTTGCCCCTTCGTAGCATTTTTCACTGAGAAATATTCACTAATTACTGTATTTTCATATAATTTTCATGACTAAATGCACTTTTTGTGATAAAACTATCAAAATACTCAGGTATAAGCATTTTTAGTTTTTTTTTTGTGTTTAAACTATCAAAATAGGCAATTCTAAGTGTTTTTAGAGGGGTTTTAAGTATCCGCAGATTTTAGGTATTCGTGGGGGGGTGCGGTACAGATCCCCCACAAATACGGGGGTTTACTGTAGTTCTAACTAGTAGGGACTCAAGAAAAGGGAATGCAGCCATAGTTGTCAGTGCCTTCAAGTCCACTTCAGTATTCCCTTTCATCTTAAAGTTCATTTGGGGAGATTTCCTTTAGGAGATATGCACATCTAAATGTAAGGAGAATGTCTTGAGGTGTGCTTTGGATAAGGGTTACGAAGTAGAGATTGTGCGCGTGCCAATGTCATTCTAATTCAAGCTAGGAATATTAAATGCACCATTTGAACTAACAGTAAGTGTATATCGTTCATGTTTTAGATTATTATACACAGCACAATGCAGTGTTTTAGATATAATTTGGAATAGCCTATGAGTGAAGTAACCTGGGTGTCATAATAGAAGACTTAGGCTACAATTAAGTTAGTACGTTACAAAACGTTTAGGCCATACGATTACACTTACGATTTGAAATGCTCCAATTATTCTGAATGAGTCGGAATAACAAGTAACCACATCCATGCTACCTGATTATCCTTTGAGTGGCCTCCCCAACCTGTCAAGGAGGCATCTGAGTGTATTACTAACAAATGGACAGAAGAACCATTTCAACCTATTTTGCAGAGTTCACTTCCAGGTCCACAGACAGAATATCTTTTCAACTGCCTAATTTCACAGGAAAACCTCAGATTGGGTAAGGAACCTTTGCAGATGCTTTCTTCCTCTGGTTTGAATTGGCTAGAAAGACAACCGATCACAAAGGATATCCCAACAAAGACCCAACTACACAAATGTATATTGGGTGTGAGGTAGGACTTGTTCCAGTATATCAGAAAACCCTTGGACTGGAGTCTGCCGACTACCACTCTCAGGTTTCATAGATATTCTGGTGGCTCCCTGATCAGCCAATTGGCTAGGCAGACTACTGATAGAATTCCTTTTTTTCTGAGATCCTGGATAGCTGTTGCTTCTAATTTTGTGGATTCTCTGCAAATCTGAAACCTGTTCTTCCTTATCCAAAACTCCAGGAAGGGGTGGAAGTGATTAGTAATAGGGACATGTTATTATGTCTCTTTATTGTCTCTTTCAGATAGATAGAAACAGTCCAAGTCCCACATGGAGTGAATGAAAGTACTTGGACATCTGTAGTCATCTGGAAATTGTAGCACACAACTCTTTTTGGGCCCTGGGCCAAAAAGGACTTAGCAGTTGCAGCCAAAACAATCCTAGAAGACTCTGAGAGCTCCTTTGTAGTGCCTGTCCCATCTGTGATTTTGCCCATAGCAGCACTAAACTCCTAGCGGGCCACATTAAGTGGAAAGGCGCCCCTGCATTCCTCAGGCCGAAGGTGGAGAAGGCGAAGATGTAGGACCCAAAGGGCGTGATGATGGTGGTTTTGGGGATTTGCTCTGGAGCTACTGGTACCTGGAAGTAGGATTTTAAAAGATCCAACTTAGAAAATATTTTGGCCCCGTGGAAAGAGGCCGTGAGGTCTTGCATGTTTGGGAGAGGGTAGTGATCTGGTTCTGTGGCGAGGTTGAACCACCTGTAGTCACTGCAAGGTCTCCAGGAGCCATCTGGTTTCTGCACTATGTGGAGGGGGGAGGCCCACGGGCTGGAACCCTTTCTACATATGCCCATATGCTCCATCTTGGCTAAAGCGTCCTTGGCCTCCTGAAGGCACTGAGGGGGAAGCCTCCGGAACTTTGCGTGCATCGGGGGTCCCTTCGTTTTGATGTGGTGGTAAACTCCGTGTTTGGCAGGGGCCCCGGGCACCTGAAGCAGTTCGGGTTTGAATACCTCAGGGTGTTCCTTCAGAAGTGAGGCATACTGGCGTGGAGCGACAGAACAGACCGTGGGCTCGCTGGGGCCTGTCGCCAGGGGAAGGGACTGGCAGGACTTGGTGTCCAGCAGGTGTTTGCGGCCGACGTCAACTGCCAGTCCAAAGTGGGCCAGGAGGTCCGCACCCAGGAGTGGGGTCCTCATGTCCACGACGATGAAGTTCCACTTGCACCTCCGGCCTAGGATGGAGACCAACAGGAGCTTGGTGCTGTAGGAGAGGATGGGGGACCCGTTGGTGGCTGTCAGGAAGGCAGCCGGGTCCAACGGGCACTTGCGGTCCTCTCTGGACGGCAGGAACACTGAGCGCATGGCCCCTGTGTTGATCAGCATCATCCTGCTGGAGATGGTGTCGCAGATGTAGAAACCTACTGGTGCGGGGCTCCTGGGTGCTTCTGCTGCCATGGTGGCCTGTGCTGTTGGCCGCCGCTGGCCCCGTTTTTTGGATGTGCGAAAGGGCAGGGGGGCTCACAGTTCCAGGCGTCCTTGCCGTACCGCCGGTGGTAGTAGCAAGGCCCTGGCAATTGCTTTTTCTGGTGATGGGTTGGCTGACTCCTGATGACGGTGTTTATCTCCTCTCCTGCGGTTTCCTCTGGCTGGAGGGAATTGATGGGGTGTGCGGGCATGGATGCCCGCTTTGCTGCCCTCGTGGAGTCAGCTGCTGTGCCGTTTTAATCAGGTCCTCAAGCGGCAGGGTGTAAGGCTCCAAGATCTGGGTCCAAACCTCCGGGAGGAGCTGACGGAGGAAGATCTCCCTCGACAGGCTTATCTCCGTGTGCCTGCCGCTGCCGTCTGTCCCGGGTAGGATGGGAAGGTCCTGGATTACGTTCCACGTCTCCAGGAGGTTCTGGTCGTGCCGGGGGTTGTTGGTGAGGTCGAGGGTGCGGGCGGCTCTCTCGGAGATCGGCAAGGAGCAGGTCTCGACGAGAGAGGCCTTCAGCTTCTGGTAGGTGGCAGGACTTAAGGCAGACACCCACGGGGCAATCTTCCTGTAAACCTCCTCCGGGAGGGCGTTAATTACGATGTCTGCCTGCAGCACTTCGTCAGTCAGCCCCTCGACCCTGTAGAGCCATGATGACAGGTTGTGGTGTGTGAACGGCGGCAGCTTTATGGTGAGGGTGGACCTCGGTTGGTCTGTCAGGAAGGGCAGCGCGCGAGGAGCGGGTACTGGCGTGGAGGAGCGCGCGAGCCTTGGCGTGGGGGAAGGCACGAGTGGGTTTTGCGTGAGGGAGATATCAGACTCTGCGAAGTTCACAGTTATTTGTATGTGGGAGGGAATGTCTGCGTCCATGCTCGCTTCTGCACTCTCACTCAAAGTGTGAGTTACACTCGCGTCAGCACAAGCTTGGGAGCGTGCCATGTGGGTCTGCTAATGACGCCAGTGATCTGACGACGAGGGTCAGTATGCCCGAACACTTTGTTAAAGCGCCGTAGTTAGTCCGTTAGGGGCGTGGGGTAGTTCATCGGGCCAAGACTAAGTTGCCATTTGGGTCCGTTAATGGCTCCGGGAACCAGTCCGGGGTCACTCCTGTGAGAGAGCAGGTAGACATTGACTGCTAGTTTATTAAGGGAGCAGGCTGCTTATAAAGTGGCGTGCGGACGTCAGTACAAAGACATACAAGAACATACAGGTGTCCCAAGGTCAATTGTTCTCAATGTGAAAAAGGACAGGTAAATACAGATAACGTGACAAATAAAATTAACAGATTAGACACAACAATGCTCTGACATAAGTACAGTACAAAAGGGCACAAATGAGTAAGTAATAAATGCACATTTACATAAATAAAACATGGCTAGGTATTGCAACCTAAGGTCAGGAGAAAAGGCACTGTAGAAAATAGGAGGTTCACTAAAGAAAACCCATTGAGTGGGGACTTTACAGGGGAACTACTACACAAGAAACTCCTTTGAGGGTGAACAGCAGCTATGCTATCAAAAAGTAACTGTCTTATCTGTTTTAGAGTATGGAAGTCAGATACATGGTGCAGCATCAGACTTAGCATTAAATAGCTTAGACCTAGTCAGAATGAAGGATTCAGAATCTGCATGAACAAATTCAAACAAGTTAAAAATAGTGAACCTCCTCTCTCTCTCTCTCTCTCTCTCTCTCTCTCTCTCTCTCTCTCTCTCTCTCTCTCCATCATGACTTTAACTGTACATAGTACAATAAAGATTCAAGCAAGTATAGTAAACCCCTGTATTCATGGGGGATGTGTACCCCTCCCCCCCCGCGAATACCTAAAACTAGCGAATACTTAGAACCCTTCTAAAACACTGAGAACTGCCTATTTTGATAGTTCAAACACACAAAACAAACTAAAAATGCCTATACAGGTATTATCCTACCTATGATGGGGTTAGGTTCCAAAAAAACCATCGTTTGTTGGAAAACACGTAAGTAGTACCAAACCGTATCTCGAACGTAGCCTAGCCTGCACTAGGGTATTCGGTACCATGTACTGTATGCATATATGGTAGCCTAGCCTACACTATAAAATACACTCTTTACATACATGGTATAGTAATTATTAATATCAGCTAATTCTGAAGGTTCATGCAAAGTGACGTATGATAATTCAGTACAAAGAGAAATTGAATAACAAACATGAATTAGTTTAGCCTACACTACGGTATATTGTATACATACACGGTAGCGTAGCCTATATTATACTGTACTCAATATTCGCATATCATATTATACAAACGTCAACATAACGAATATGCATCTTTTCCATGGATCTTTTAAAATGTTATGCCTTAATTCACTGTATCCAACAATATTGTATATATTCTTATATTGTTTTTGTATTAAAAATTGCGTTCATAGCAATCAGTGTCTTGGTTTGGAAATGTTTTCGCAGTGTTTATTTCGCTGCATTTAACTCAGTTCAGAGTGCTTTTCTTGCCTCTAGTTAGCGTAAATGAATCTCTAGAGTCTAGGTACTGTATTTATAAGGGACAAGGTTATTTTTGTTATAAAAAGTGTTTTTAAGTCGTAATATAACTTAGAATACATCTCGTTGTGAAATTAATTTATCGGTTATTTTCATTAATAGATGACGATTGACAATCGCTGTTTGGGGGCGTTTGTTTTGTGTAGAAAAACTCAAGATTCCGTTCGCTATTTTCACTTGATTTCATCATAATACTAGCTTTATGTTTTTATCGTTTATTGGCTCAAAAATAACAGTAATGTGTTCTTTCATGCCCAGTAGTTTTGATTAAAATACTTTCTCTCCCATTTTAATTACAATCGAGTTTCATCCATGTCGCCGATGCACAATAATTTACAGTACAGTATAGTCATTAGCAGCTTTAACATTGTTTTCTCAGGTTCAGCTACAACTTGCAGCTTAAATTTAGCAGTATATTTCCTTGACGATCTTTTATCCATACCGAATAAGGGCATAATGTAAAAATATATCAGTCCTATTCTACTTAACGTCATTTGTGCCATAATCTACGGTAATTGTTTATTACCATACGATGGTTGAAATACAGGTAAACGGCTGTTGTTATCCGATTCGGTTATAAGCAAAACAACAGTGTCTTGTTCGGTTTTTATGGCTGTACGCATTTACGCAAGAGTATAACGTTACTAACGGTACTTTTATCATTCTTATTTACTTTTTAACTAGAAGGTGGGATAAAGTGATGGAGGAAAAGTTGTCTATTGTAATTTGGTCTCTCTCACTGCCTGATTATGCTGCTGCCTGCATCCGCGCAAAATTTAAAAATATTTTATAAAAAATATTGTTGTATTGGTATTAATCCTTTAACGCTGACTGGACGTATTTTACGTCGACAAAAGTTGTCTGTTGGGTGCCGAGTGGACGTAAAATACGTCGACTACAAAAAGTTTTTTTTAAATATTCGCGGAAAAATACTTATAGGCCTGGTTTGCAAAAAAATTTAAATCACACACCTTGAGGGATGCTGGGAGTTCACGGATGACGCTGTTGTTTTGTTTACAAGTGTGACCCAGCTGCGCATGCGTGAATTTCTTTCTTCTCCCAAAAGAAAGCATCAGCTAACTTCAATTTTGACATATTTTCATATAAATCACGATAAGTGCCAAAATTTCAACCTTCGGTCAACTTTGACTCGACCGAAATGGTCGAAAAATGCAATTGTAAGCTAAAACTCTTACATTCTAGTAATACTCAATTATTTACCTTCATTTTGCAATAAACGAGAAGTCTGTAGCACAATATTTTGATTTATGGTGAATGTTTGAAAAAACTTTTTCCTTACCTCTACGCGCGCACTAACTCTGCTGAAAATCTCAGAAATTCTTTAGTCACGTCGTAAGTTTTGCACCGTTTTCTAGTAGCCATTACATAAAGTTTTATATATGAAAATGTGCACAATTTCATGTAGAATACAACAAAAAATAAGTCATGTTGTAGCTTTTATCAATTTTGACATATTTTCATATAAATCACGATAAGTGCCAAAATTTCAACATTCGGTCAACTTTGACTCGACCGAAATGGTCAAAAAATGAAATTTTAAGCTAAAACTCTTACATTCTAGTAATATTCAATCATTTACCTTCATTTTGTAACAAATGAGAAGTCTCTAGCACAATATTTCGATTTATGGTGAATTTTTGAAAAAAAACTTTTTCCTTATGTCTGCATGTGCTAACTCTGCTGAAAATCTCAGAAATTCTTTAGTAACTTTGTTGTAATTTTTGCACCGTTTTCTATTAGCTGTTACATAAAGTTTTATTTATGAAAATGTGTGCAATTTCATGTAGAATATAATAAAAAATAACTCATGGTTGTAGCTTTTATCCGTTTTGAAATATTTTCATATAAATCACAGTAAGTGCCAAAATTTCAACCTTCGGTCAACTTTAACATGACCGAAATGGTTGAAGAATGCAATTGTAAGCTAAAACTCTTACATTCTAGTAATATTCAATCATTTACCTTCATTTTGCAACAAACGAGAAGTCTCTAACACAATATTTTGATTTATGGTGAATTTTTGAAAAAAACTTTTTCCTTACCTCACGCACCCTAACTCTGCTGAAAATCTCAGAATTTCTTTAGTCACTTTGTCATAATTTTTGCACCATTTTCTATTAGCCGTTAAATAAAGTTTTATATAAGAAAATGTGTGCAATTTCATGGAGAATACAACAAAAAATAACTCATGGTTGTAGCTTATATCAGTTTTGAAATATTTTCATATAAATCACGATAAGTGACAAAAATTTCAACCTTTGGTCAACTTTGACTTGACCGAAATGATCGAAAAATGCAATTGTAAGCTAAAACTCTTACATTCTAGTAATAGACAATCATTTACTTTCATTTTGCAACAAACAAGAAGTCTCTAGCACAATATTTCGATTTATGGTGAATTTTTGAAAAAACTTTTTCCTTACATCCGCGAGCGCCAACTCTGCTGAAAATCTCAGAATTTCTTTAGTCACTTTGTTGTAATTTTTGCACCATTTTCTATTAGCTACTACGTAAAGTTTTATACATGAAAATGTGCACAATTTCATGTAGAATACAACAAAAAATAACTCATTGTTGTAGCTTTTATCAGTTTTGAAATATTTTCATATAAATCACGATAAATAGAAAAAATTCAACCTCCAGTCAACTTTAACTCAACCGAAATGGTCGAAAAATGCAATTGTAAGCTAAAACTCTTACATTCTAGTAATATTCAATCATTTACCTTCATTTTGCAACAAACAGGAAGTCTCTAGCACAATATTTCGATTTATGGTGAATTTTTGAAAAATGTCCACGCGTTATGAATTCATGCATCATTTTGTGATAATATTTTCTCTGTGTTGCTTTGATCATTTTACAATTTGTTATATACCAAAATCATCGCAATCTAGTGTGCAATACAACGAAAAAAAAAAATAACTCATTAGCTTTAACCGTTTTGCTCACAGCGCGATTTGTACACAATTATATATGACATTTTTTTTGCGCTGTCATATATTCCAATATTTATATATGATAATGATTTTTTTCCATTTCTGATGGTTGCATACTAAACTTCAGGCAATGAGATAAAAAAGGAGCCAAAAATAAACTCTTAATCTTATAAACTAAGCGTGCTGTGATTTTTTTAAAAAAACCTTTCTTTCCACTTCAGCGCTAACCCTCAAACCCCGTCGGCATACGGCAGACACTTTTGTAAATAGAGGCTCGGCGTTTAAGTGTTAATTGCTTACCCCATTGCAAAATTTAATTATCGTAAGGTGAATTATCGTAACTTGAGCATTACCTGAGTATTTTAATACAGTAGTTTTATCACAAAAAAGTACATTTAGTCATGAAAATGAGATGAAAATACAGTATTTAGTTAATATTTCTCAGTGAAAAAGACCACAAATGAGCAAATTTTCTGCAAATAATGGTTAGATATGCTCCAAAGAGAAACCTGTGAATACGTGAGTCCGTGAATCGTAAGAACGCGAATACAGGGTTGTTTACTGTAAGCTCACCAACCATATAGATTTTCAACACACATTTCTATAAAGACTGTATTCATCCACCACCATTCTCAATACTGTAAATGTAAACATAACACTTTCTCCTGAACTTGAATATCCTTCTTTTTTGATGAGGCATAAAGTATGCATGTCTTCTCCAATCATTTGTTTTGAAAGCATCTTCCTCGCTAAATTTCCCGTCACTTTATCATGCCATCTAATCCTTTGCCTCCCTTTTGATCTTTTACCCATTAACAGGTTCCACCCGCTTCATTCCTTCCTCCTCACTCATCCTTATCACGTCTAGTCATCTCAATCTCGACTCTTATCAGTAATCTGTACTGCTCTGGCACTTCTCATGGTATATAGCACCCCAAAGGCAACTTAAAGGAAACACCAGTTAATGACCTGCATGGTGTCACCTCCCTGTAATACATTAGAAAAGTTGACTGTAGATACTTGTGGAGCCATGACACTATGAGCTTTTTTACATGATGTATACATGATTTCAGGGAGCATGGTGTATGACATTCCTCACGTAAGTATTACTGGGTTATACCAAATGCTGCTTTGTGGTGTTCTTCATTCCAGAAATAATGCCCCCTTGAAGTATTATAATCCTGTCTTCGAGTTGTCACTCTCATCTGACGCATGGGTATTTGATGAATAACCACATGACCCTATCCCTATAAGCAGAACAATGCTTACAGTGAAACATATCTTTATTGGTTGTCCAACCAATAACATGTATTAAGCATTGAAAACAAATTTTGGAGGAAGATTCTGTCTGAATCTCTGGTATTTGCAGTGTACTATATCTAATTGTTAAATTTTTGCTGACTTGCAGTATATTGAATGATGTAAAAAACAGTCATCATGAACAAACCTTTGGGCTAGCCATTGTAAAAAACAGTTATTATGAATAAAGATAATTCAGCAGTATGTTTTAACTGCATTAATAATTATAATTTATGGTCTCAGTAGCACCATTATTATGAAACTGAGTAAATACAATTAAATTAATTTGATCTAAGAAGAATGCTTGTTAGGAAAGATGAATTTAAAATTAATAAGCTTCACAGGTATTGATGCGACATAATTTTAACCTCTTGTAATTTATATCCTTATCTTTTTAATATTTTATGTCAAGAAGAGAGGTATAAACAATCAGATTTTAACTTTAATTTTTATTCATTTTTAGGAGACATCCTTGTGATGGATTATGAAGGCTACCTTTACTTCAAGGACCGCACTGGAGATACTTTCCGTTGGAAAGGTGAAAATGTCGCAACAAGTGAAATTGAGGGAGTTATTTCCAAATTCATAGGACACGGAGATGTTGTTGTGTATGGTGTTGAAGTAAGTTTTGAATGCACATCAATGCCATTACATATATTTCATGTTTTGTTTGAGGGAGAAAACAGAAGGATTGTAAGAATGCTGTATATAATTTACAGTTATCCCACTCATATGCTGGTAGGGGTTCCATCTCTCCCTTTACAACCAAGATATTGGACTTTTTTTATAATGTGAACCCTACATTATCCATTTTTAATAGAAAGATGCATAGTATCTAGGATAATGTTTATTTTAAAACGTAATTATGAAACGTCAGCAAAATAATTAATTGCTTAGAATACATATAGTTTTAATATTACAATACATGTACTGTACTGTACTGAACTGTACTGCAGTGTTATAAAATTTGTGTACAGTACTGGATGTGAACAACAATATTTCTTTTAAAGAATATGCTTAGTTTTTAAAAGCAAAATTGATTCTTTTAATTCACTCCCATCATGTTTGTGACTTTTCTTCTATAAAAGGATGGATTCTTCTTAAAAAGGGATTTTAACAAAGGAAAAATCTATTTCTGAGGGAGGCCCCGTGTCACCCGGTGAAATTCCATACTAACACGAATTTCTAGGTATAAATATTGCTAAATATACCAGAGAAAAAAGCTTTCAGGAATGCTGGAGTTACTACTCCCAGATCGAGCGTCTTCTATATTGAGGACGTCGGTATTACCAAGGGTGAGTGAAAGAATCACAACCACAGAGCCACACTCGAAAGACATCCCCATGTCAAAACCCCCGGGAAGAGCGGAGAGCCGTACCAGCTCCCACACTCACCCGCCCGCCAAGCGGTGACTCCAGCGCCATCTGAACTCATTCCAGACTAGCACCACCCCCAGGCTTGGCATGTGCAAGTAGGGGGTGGGGGGAAACCAGCTCCTGGGAGGGTCAACGGGTGACACGGGGCCTCCCTCAGAAATAGATTTTTCCTTTGTCAAAATCCCTTTTTTGAGCTCGGCCCCGTGTCACCCGATGAAATAATGACAGAGAATCATGCCAAGACTGCAAAGCTACAAAAGAAAATAAAAGGTGATTTGAACAAAAACACATGCTATGAAAAAATAGATTTAATTATGATATCTCTCCAATACCAGGTAAGTATGGGAACTTAAATTTAAGAGTAATGTACAGAAATAGATATACAATGTAAATACGGGTGGAATAAGACACACCCAACAATATAATGGCACAATCTGGTAAATATAAACTTAAATCTAAGAACAATGAGAGGTATACAATATCAAGAGGTGAGGTACATGGAGCAAAATAAAAACAGCTCCAGTACCTCTAGGATAATCTAAATTCACAGCACATCAAAATACAATCACCAAGACAAACAATAACAAAGGCAATACTAGCATCAGTTATGAGGAGCAAGGCAGTGAGGCATGATTGAACCAGAAGAGCAGGCAGAGAAATAAATGAGGCAGGCGGGCGGGGGGGAAAGGAAAGGGATTAAGGATAATTAAGGTGGGGGAATGACACTCCCCACAGCCACTGTAGAAAATTTCAGGGCTTCGAGTGATTTTAGATAGTGGCGTTTAAACACTAGAGGTGATTTCCATCCCGTATACTTGGTAAGTTCAGCAAAATCCATATTATGAAAATAATTGGTAGAGGTAGCTACCGCACGGATATCATGAACCTTAGGGACTGAATCCGGGTTGGCTTGTTTAATAAAATACAGAATTTGCTGTCTTATAGCGTTCAACAAAAGAGTTCCACCTTTTTCCCTGATGAAAAGAGGACCCAACTTACACTGTGGAGTTCTTTGTAGGTACGACTTTAGGGTATAGACTGGACATAATGACTGGTCCTGTGGAAGAGGCACCACCTTCCAGGGGGACCACCTGTCCTGAGGGTCTTCATTTTTAGCTAGGAACCTATGATCAGGGGAAAGGAGGACATCTCCGGATGGGAGGAAATCAATGTGATCATCACCTCTAGCGAGAGCTGATAGCTCTGAAATTCTGGCACCTGAAGCCAAGCTAATCAGAAACAAGGTCTTTCTTAAGAGATCCAGATAAGAGCACTGTGAGTTATCAATATCAGAGGCTAATTTTAAAACATCGTTGAGGAACCAGATAACAGAATGTGGGCGTGTTACCGGCCTCAAACGAGCGCATGCTCTAGGGATGGATGAAAAGTATGAATCTGTAAGGTCAATTTTAAAACCATACAAAAATACCTTCTTTAAGGCTGATTTAGCTGTAGTAATAGTGGCCGGAGCAAGGCCTCTTTCAAACAATGATCTAAAGAAAGTAACCGCTAGGTTAGTAGTCATAGTTTGAGCTTCAGATGCCTTCAAAAAGGATGCTAATTTTTTGACTGCTGAATCATATTGTCTGAGAGTAGAATCTCTCTTATCAGATTCCAGAAACAGAGTGTTAACGGGGTCAATGTTTGCTCCCTTTTCTGCAGCAAACTTTATAAAGTCCATAAAACCAGGGCATTCTGAATTTTTAAGGAAGCTAACACAGTCTTGGTTTGTACTACTTGGGTCAGTCTGGGTTTGGGTATCTGATGACACCGCAACTTGAGCTCCTGAAGCAGAGGGAACCAGTTGCTCTTCGGCCAATAGGGAGCTACTAGAGCTAGTTGGCCCTTGAATGACCTGAGTTTGTGTAGTACCTTCAACAACATGTTTATTGGGGGAAACAAGTAGATCCTCTCCCAATTGTTCCAGTCTATGGTCATCGCGTCTGTGGCATAGGCCTGGGGGTCCAGGTTGGGAGCCACATAACAGAGAAGCTTGTGATTGCTCTCCATAGCGAACAGATCCACTTGGAGTCCCGGAACCCGGCGGCAAATCCAATTGAACGATTCTCCGTCCAGAGACCACTCCGTCTCCAACGGAGTAGTCCTGGACAGGGAATCCGCCACCACGTTCCGGACCCCCGCTAGGTGGGTGGCCGACAGATGCCAGCCGTGCTTGTTCGCCAGGGAGAAGATAGCTACCATCACCTGGTTTATGCGACCTGATTTGGAGCCACCCCTGTTGATGCAATGAACCACCACGGCGCTGTCCAACACCAGCCTGATGTGAATCTGGCCGGCGGGGCAGAGTTTCTTTAGAGTTAGAAACACTGCCATAGCTTTCAAGGTGTTTATATGGAACTGTTGAAACATTGTAGACCATGTCTCTTGTACTTTTTGTTTTGGTGAGTACCCTCCCCAGCCGCTTAATGAAGCGTCTGTGTAAATTACCAGAGCCGGAGGGGTAAATTGAGGTGGGACCGACTTCGACAGGCCTTTGACTGTGGACCATGGTTGAAGCCTTGTCTTCAAGATTCGCGGGATTGAAGAGACCCTGTCTCTGAGCCTGACATTGGCTCGTCTCCGCCACACTCTGTTTATGTCTTTTAATTTCGCTTTTAAGAGCAGGTCTGTCATTGAAGCGAACTGAAGAGAGCTGAGAATTCTCTCTTGAGACCGGCGGGATGCTGCTTTGTCCTTCAAAAATTTTCTGGTAGCGGCGGCTATCTCCTTCCGCTTGGACGGCGGGAGGGATAGCTTGTACGAGGACAGGTCCCACTGGAGACCCAGCCACTGAAACCGGGACTCCGGAGTCAGGCGGGACTTCTCCCTGTTCAACTGAAAGCCTAACGACTCCAGGAACTTGATCACTATGGCTGTAGCCTTCCGGCACTCCTGTACTGTTGGAGCCCAGATTATCCAATCGTCCAGGTATGCTGCCAGGGAGATCCCCCGGGACCGAAGCTGCTGAACGACTGTTTCCGCCAGCTTTGTAAATATCCTGGGGGCTATATTGAGTCCGAAAGGCATGACCTTGAAGGAGTAGGCTTGTTTCCCGAGTCTGAAACCCAGGAAGGGAGAGAAGTTCCGCGCAACCGGGATGTGATAGTAAGCGTCTGAAAGATCGATAGAGGTGGTGACGGCTCCACGCGGCAGTAGAGTCCATACTTGAGCCACCGTAAGCATGCGAAACTTGTCGCATTTTATGTAGAGATTTAGACGCGACAGATCTAGAATCACTCTTTGCTGACCGGAATCTTTCTTTGGGACAGTGAACAGTCTGCCTTGAAATTTGAGGTGCCTTACTTTCTTTATTGCTCTCTTGCTGAGAAGCTCCGTCACAAAGTCCTGTAGGACTTTGGGGGGTTGGTAAAATCTGGTCAGGGGAGGGGATCCTTGACCCAGCTCCAACCCAGACCTTTGGACACAATGCTGTGTGCCCAAGGACTGAAGGACCACTGGTCTCTGAACCAGTAAAGGCGACCACCTACCTGACTGGTCTCAGTGGGAGGAAGCAGGTTTGTTTCCTCTACCGCGGCCAGGTTTTCCCCGAGAGGCAGATCCGGCCTTACCTCTGTATGGGGCGCGACCTCTACCCCCCCTTGCGCTCCTATTAAGGCCGTGAAAGACCCCACGGCCCTCATAGGTAGGGTTGTACGCTGGCGAGGAGACGTACGAGGGTGCAGCAAGGGATTGGGCTGGTTGAACCAGCACGTATTGTTGGGGTTGAGCCTTGGAGGTGGAGGGTTGGCCCACCGCCGAGACTGGGACTGCCTGAACTACCGTCCGGTGTTGAGGTCTTCTGTGCTGCCTAAAACGTTTTCCAGACTTAATCTGGGAGCTGCCAGATTTGGGGGTCTTCCGCTTGAAGGCGGAGACACCCCAACGGGAGCGCAGGCTCTGGTTGGCCCTGGTAGCCTCGCTCAGGACACTGGCAACTTCGTCTTCTTGGAAGAGATTATCCCCAGATAGAGCTCTTCATGAGCTTGTTAGGCTCATGACGAATGGTGGCATCCGTGAAGATGAATTTGCGGCACTCCAACTTAGCCACCATGAAGTCATACAGGTCTGACTGAAACCCTGCCAACAGGGATTTAGCCAGAACCTGGAACAGAGGCTCCTCTGCACAGGAGACGGCGGTCACTTCTGTTAAGCACAGGGAGTTCAAGGATCGGCTCAACCAACACCGAGCCTCAAACTCTGCCTTCAGCAGAGCTTCCGGGAGCTTAGGAAGCTGCTCACTGAATTGTGAAGACACACAATCAGCGTCCAATTTACCCACCGTAAATGTGGACGGGGCGTCCTTCCAGAACTCCTCACCTGGGAATACCAGAGATGTGGAGTCTGTCTCCCTCAGCTGAGGCAAGGGTTTGCCATCGAAGCAAGCCTGAGCCGTTGCCAAAGCAACTTTGTTTAGGCAGGGAGTGGGCAACTTATCACCCAAGGAAAACATGGTATAGTTGCCCCTGAAGAGAGTCAATTTGGTATTATCTGCAACAGAGCAGATTGCGCCTGGTCCCTAGGGAAGATCACTGTCTCCTTAGGGACCTTGTCTGAGCGTATCCAGGCTTCCTCCGTCAGCCTAACGAAGCCTGGGTAGGGGGGCAAGAGATCAGGAGGAAGAACTCCAGTTCCTCCAGACGTCTCGTGCCAAGACCCTCGATGGTCAGGGTGTCTTCGTGACGAATAGCACGAAGAGCAAAACGCCATGGGTTCCCTACATCGAAAGGAGGAGGTCAGCAGTGTCAGGATCTCATACTGCATGGACCGGCCCTGCCGAGCGAGCCATATCCGCCAGCAGAGTCTCCTGATTATGAAGCCATTCTGTAATCTTGGTAAGCTTCGCCTCTACCTCCGTAGAGATTCTTTCGAGCAACATCCCTGCAAACGCCTCAGGGTCAAAGGCAGGCTGGCGAGGAGGGCTTGGTTTGGGCGCCCTCTTACTCGCTCCTTTGCCCGAGGTTCCTGGTTTGCTCCCGGAGGCCACAGATACAACAACCTTGGCCTTCGACGGGGGGAAGGGAGATGCCTTACGGGAAGACGAGGACTTGTAGCCCTTCGCCTTCCACGACGTCTTCAACTTCAACCTGGGGACAGCAGATGGAGCCCTGTCCCCCAAGATGGAAGACTTGGTAAACCCTGAAAAGGATGACACAGAGGAAGATGGGGAATCAAAAAGGGGACCTGCCCCCGCTGCCTCACTTACCTCACTACCTACCCCTTGGTCTGGCTCCGTATTCATCGGCTCCAGGTCCAAATCTAAGGCAGCGACATCCTCTGAAACCTCCGCGTACAGGGTGTCCTCTTGAGGTGGCTGGGTCGCGGCCCGGATCTGCTGGATGATGGGAGTGGCCAGATCTGACGGTATGGCCGCAGCAATCCAGGCGCCGGGGTAGAGCAGGTCCCTCAAGCTCGCGTCGAGGACATAGGGTTTCCCCGACGGCACGTTCCTTCCAAACCCAGCCACCCAGGCGCGGAGAGACTCAAGGGCCTCCTTCTTGGAGGACTCGTCAGCCTGAAAGAGAGCAGGGAATCAGGTCTAACATATTGTAACACAAAAGTCATGACGTACAAAATGAGCACATATCAGACTGAAAGTAGCGTGAAGAACGAAAGTCAAGCTTACCGACTCATCCTGGATACCACTGCACAGAGCGAAGCAAACCTCGCACCCATCAGGATGCCAAACGACAAGATCATCCAGCCGGACCGCATGGCCAGCGTGGGTCCGCACACCACATGCCCGTAAGGTTGATGGAGGGTGGCGGTGCATCCTGGCTCTCACAACGCACAGTCTGTAAGTGTGAAAAGTACATGAACCTACCACTCTAGAAACTTAAACTAAGCAGGCACGGGTATTTTCAAACCTACTACCGGAGTACTCCGGAGGGAAGAAAAACCCCCGTCAGAGACGGGCCTACCAAACAAGTAACTAAATATAGTGTTAAACAAGCTGCTCTCCGACCACCGGAATACTCCGGCGGAACGATAGAGCTGAGTCAACAGGGCCCTACCACAAGGGATGCCGGGAATAAAACGGCGGAACCAAGGGTAGGACAGGACACCGACCTTTAATAACAATATGTCCAACGGCGGAGTGAGCCGCCGGAACAAAACAAGAGTATATGCATATATAAAATACAGGGGATGGTAACGAAACTGGTTAATTCCATATACTCCGAAGTCTGGAACCGCCCCCTCCGGAGATCCCAAGCCTCAACTGCTAGAGAACAATAGTAGGGTGAGGCTAACAAACATCACAGGACCAGGAGGGCCGGAGTAAGCGCCAGTCAACCCAACTAAAGTATCTCGAACGCCAAGCTTAACGCGGAAAAGGGGCGAGAATCAATAACCCTAAGAATGTTCGAAACCTGCTCGATCCTAGGAGAGCGGGTTAACGAGACACTGAGCCAAGCAAAAAGCCATCGGGGACTTGTCCTGGGAGGGAGCGAATCCCTCCACCAGGAAAAGGCCCCACAACTCAGAGTGAACGCCAGCTGACGTTACCCGCACGAGAAGATGACAAAGAGCTTGACTTAGGGTAGGAAGGGGGGGGAGGAAAGGGTTGGAGGGTAGGGATGGGAGTAGGCCAGAGCAAGTGAAAACAGGAGACTGGGGAAGATACTTCACCCGCTCGACTGCAGACACACACCACGCCAAGTAAATTAATACCAGCAGTGGAAGAACATAGCCTACTCCGAATAAGGGGAAGGAAGGGATAGCGACCTAAGGCCTCAACGCGCTCGCCCTACACCTAGGCGTAGCCTAGGCCAGCACCCGCACCTATGGATAGCCTAGGGTAACAGGAGGGAATAAGGGAAGGGAGGAAGGAGGAAACAACGGGGAGAGAAATTCCCGTGCTGAAAACCAACCAGAGCCGAGCGAAAGGGGAGGATGCTATGACAGCACAGAGGAGACACACCCCCAGAAAAAGCCTCTACCCCTCCATAGAAGGGGGAGGACAATGGGTTCTCACTGTACAACCCAAACAACGGCCAGTGGAAGGAACAACAACAGAAACTCTCTCTACCTGCTGATCCTCTCCTCACACCTAACCTAACTCAGGGTAAAAGGGAGAGCGGGAGGCCAAAGGATGCAAAATACAAGCCTAACGTGACATAGGCAGGCTAGAGGAACCCCACACAACCTAACCAGATAACAATAAATCACCATCACTAAGAATAATATATATACATAAAACAGTAATATAATCTTGTGCTCGTGCAAGGCGCATAGCCTAACCGAGAGGAGCGACAGGGTAAGTAAACAATAAAACCGTATCTGACGCTCCCCCGCAAAACATAATCAAAGCCAAAAAACACCTGATTACCACCAGCACGTCACAATATAATAATAATGTAGCTAAAACTTTCAAGGCGGAAAACATCCTGGGGAGAAACCTAAGCGGGAAAATGACAGGAACCCTAATGAAGGAACCCTGATATGCGGTTCAACAAAATTAATGTAGAGAAACACCGAAACAACCCGCCCAGGAAACGCCACCAGGATGAATCCTAGGGGGATAATGATAAGAAATGTAAATGACAAGGAGAAGCCCCAAACAGAACAAGCTGGGTGGGCGAATCTCGCGGTCAACATGACTGACTGGGGACGCCGCGGCGTCATAACAACAACCACGCATAATATTAAAATACGGGTTGAAACAGCCAAACTTATCATAAAAACCCCACAATAAGATGGTACTTAACTTGGTGACAGTAAACTTGCTGGAAGACATGCTGAGAAAAAAGGCAAAATCAGCGAAAACCACAAGCACAAAATTAACAAGTGCAAATATCACGTGCTAGAAATGGAATGAGTTCAGATGGCGCTGGAGTCGCCGCTTGGCGGGCGGGTGAGTGTAGGAGCTGGTACGGCTCTCTGCTCTTCCCGGGGGTTTTGACATGGGGATGTCTTTCAAGTGTGGCTCTGTGGTTGTGATTCTTTCACTCACCCTTGGTAATACCCGGCGTCTTCAATATAGAAGACGCCTTTCGATCTGGGGTAGTAACTCCAGCATTCCTGAAAGCTTTTTCTCTGGTATATTTAGCAATATTTATACCTAGAAATTCGTGTTAGTATGGAATTTCACCGGGTGACACGGGGCCGAGCTCAGAAAAGTATATTTACTGAAGTATAGATAGATAAGCATTGGAGACACTGTGTTTTATCTAGATCTGTACAGCAACTGGATGTCATGAATTTGAGACAGACCTTTGTTACTTAGATTTGTTTATAACAGCCAAATGACCATTATGTAGAGAAGCATTTTTAACATAAACAATAGAAATGTCATTCACCTCAACACTTGTCACATCGCCCTTTCTTTAGAAAAGTTACAAGTACAGAAGCAAATAAATACATCATAACACATAAAATATCAGTTGTGGATAGGGAACATAAGAATCTTTCTTTTATTTACAGATCAAGTCTAACCAAAATAAATCTGTATACATAAATATCTTAAGTATTCGGGTAACCATAGCATTCGGGGGCGGTCACCTTATCCTTGTTGACTTGCTTAAAAATTTTGTTGGAAAGTCATCTGTCAATGATTTACAATACCGTACTTCGTTACCAAGCTTGTAGAATCCTCTTGGGTTTCCGTTTCTTGTTCTCTTTCTGTCGAACCTGGAATAACTGGCAAGCGATCATTAAATTTTTCTTGATTTGTTTGAACTGTCTTCATTTCTTTTTCACCAGCAGCTATGATCTGTCTACGATTTCTTCTTTATGTTTTTGTATCCTATTTTGACAGTAGTACTTAAACCATCGTTCCTTGTTGGAAATTTCATTTGTAAAAGATTCCTTTAGCAAGCATCATAGTTTTTTTTTATCTGCAGCCCATTAATCTTTGTGCTGGGCTTGTATCCATCCCTTCACTTGGAGTATTTCTCCAATTTAGTCATGCTAAAAATTTGTTTTCTCCTGACAACCTACAATTTGCAAACAACTTCTTGACAGTCTTGATTGCATTTTCTGCCTTCCCATTAGAATGTGGATATCTTGGGCTTGAAATTATATGCTGAAGATTCCATCTTCTTGCAAATTTTTCAAATTCTTCTATGCAAAGTTGAGGTCCGTTGTCTGTGACTAGTTGATCAGGAATTCCAAATCTTGTGAACACGCACTGAAATTCCTTTATCAGGTTTTTAAAACACTGATTTTGCAGTCTAACTACTTCAGTATACTGTAGTTGCTGAAATAATCAGCTATAACAAGTAAAATCCTGTCATCAAAATAACAGATATCAGCTCCAATTTTAGCCCAGGGTCTTTTTACAAAGTCATGATTTTTAAGAGGTTTTCTAGCCGGCGAATCTCTCGTCGATAAACAAGAATCACACTGTTGAATTGATGCCTTCAAATAGAATGACGTTGTAGAGTAGGGACTTTCTTTTCTTACACAATTGGAGGATATTGGGAACAAATTTGAAGGTTATTAAATGAAACTCTGACTTTCTTTAACCTAATTTATTACCTTAACATTACAGTGGTCTGAGACCTTCAAACAGAATTATACCTAACTTTGCCTAACTTAATACTATAGTTCATCAAAACTTATCATGTATTCAGTCTTAATACTATAGAAAAAAAAACAGCAAAATACTGCAGCTGCATATGGTACCAACCAAATACATGTAATGTATACACAAAAGACATTAAATTAATAGTCTGGATCAAATTATTAACCTTAATATGTACACTTGAAAAATAAATCTTTATTGAGTCTACTTGGAATTTTCCAGCACTGATTTAGTATATAACTTCATTGTCAACCTGATTCACACCGTTTCATCTCACAATGTTTTTATTTCCTTGTAATATATCTCTTTCAACAATCACTTGAAAATGTTTTGTATTATCAGTTCCTACCGGAACTAGAATAAATCAGACTTTAGGTTCCCACAACTGATTTAAAGACACAATTTATAATACAGTTCACACAACTGGTTTGCATACTGAGTGTTCCATATTTCCAGTAGAAATGTTTGGTAAAACACCACTTTTCATCATGTGCCCCATTACCCAATTAATAACCACATCACAGCAATTTATAGATAATACTTGCTGCAAAGCATGGCAAGCATTCAACTATGGGCATCCAGGTGAAGTGGAGTCCACTCTACCCTACCATTCTCAAGCAAACTGTAAGAAAAAGAAAGAAGAAAAATTAATCGAAATTACACACTCACAAACACAAAAACATAATAAAAAAGGAAAAATCAAATATTAATTCATACAAACCAATTTTTTCATTTTACCACAGCATCCCTGGCTAAAAAAGAACTTCTTGCATCCTTCTCAGACATCCTTGAGTCGTATATGACCTTGGTGAACCAGCTCTAGCATCTCCTTCTACAGGGTCTTGGGAACTATGAGGCAATTACCTTTAAAAAAAGACTATCCTCAGTCTGCAGTTCATCCCCATAGTTAAAATATGGGTGTGCTGCACATAGGGATTCTTTCCGGTTTCAGGCCATCTGTTAGAAATCAGCTGTGAAACTTCCTGCAAATTTTCATCTTCTGCAGTGTGTTGGTTGAATTCTAGCAATCTTTCTGGTTTAAACATAAATGTTTCAATAGGGGTCTTGGGAACTGAGAGGGAATTACTTTTAAAAAGAAGACTATCCTCAGTCTGCAGTTTATCCCCACAGTTAAAATATGGGCGTGCTGCACATAGGGTTTCTTTCCAGTTTCAGGCCATCTGTTGGAAATCAGCTGTGAAACTTCCTGCAAATTTTCATCTGCTGTGTCTAAACTATTTACAAAACATGACTTACTGGCTACTTCATTCAAATTAGCACGGCTAAGTGTGTCAGCAGTATACGTATGCCTGCCTTCCACGTATTGAAGACACCGATTATATTTCTGTAAAGTAACATCCTTTGCAAACAAGCAGGGGCAGCTTTAAAGGTTATTTGAATATAGATTCCAAAGGCCTATGATCACTTTGTACAATAACTTTATCTTTACCAAATATACACTGATGAAATTTTTCACACGAAAATACTATCATCCTCACAATGTTTTTTTTAGTGTTATTCTTACCGAGAACTCTCTTTGGAGCCATGGTGCATTACATACATTATTAATTAAGCAACCCAAAAACAAAAATTAAGATAACTTGTGTACAGAGAATGCAAACTCTGATGTTCACTGGGTGAGATATGAGCCCAGACTAACATACGTTTTTTTTATTTTCTACCCTTGCTTTACAGAACCCATGTACCCCACCGAAACAGGTTTGAACAATCATTTCATCCTCCATGGAAGTTGTTGTGAACTGGGATGATTTTTGCAATGAAATTGTGGCGGTGGACTGGAGTATTCTTAATGAGAGGCATATGTGCATTAAGGTTCCACTGTACCTTTAACTCCTTGGATTTACCTGAAATACATTTTTGCAAGTACACCTATGGTTTTAAAAGAAGCCTAACTGAGGATGAGGCCTATTCAGTTTTTATGGAACATGTTGGTGAACACAGTAGTTCTAATTTTAGTTTTAGCGGCAGTTCCAAATTCAGTACAGTACGGACATTGAATTTTTTCTGGAGAGGTGTATGGTATTTTAACAGTGAATGAGAAAATAGCAGTTTTGGAAGAAGGCAGCTCCACTGTACTCTATGATTCAATATTACCGTAATTTTGCAGGCACTTGGTTTTTTAACTCAACCAACCCATTTAATTTAAAGGTTTTACAGTGGCTTCATATTATTGAGAATAGAAGAATATTAGTATAAATAAGATTTGGTTGGGCTCTAGCACATCTAAGAGCTCATAACAGTTTAGGGTACATGGGTAAACCAAAACAAAGTAAAATACATGAGAATTTTTATATCCCTTGGGAATTATAGAAAGATGCCCATAAGATGGGAAATGCCACTTTGCCAGCTTCGTATAGGCCATACTCACCTAAGTTATAAATATAAATACTTGAGGATTGGAAAAGCTTGTTGGTTCCCTTGATCATGAGGTTTTTGTTGCATATCTTAGAAGTCAGTGCCTCTCTGAGGCTCATGGTGAGGATGTCAGCTACATCTTGCCTCGATTTTTAGAGAAAGTGTAGCATATAATGCCAACAACACTTTGGAATTTATTCCGAGAAGCAGGTCTTCAGCAAAAGACTTAATTCATTCTGCAAAAGATTTATTTAATCTTAAAGTGTATTAATTTTTATGGCTTTCAACTAATTACTTTGATTATTTGCATTTAACACATGACTTCAGTGTCAGTGATGATCTTTAATACCACAACACCAGAGAACTTTGATTTAGCCAATCAATCAGTTGTCCTCAAACTAATTACAGAGCCTACCATTACATTAATGTATGACAACTGTACAGTATTTCTTTCTATGGTAATTCCAGTTTGACTAAGAACACATTTTTAATATTCCTAGTAGGACTAATTTATGTTTTTTAGTCTCAGTTATACCAGTTCAAAATACTTAAATTCTGTTTTTTTATGCTTGTGTTATCAGTAAACTATATTTACTAAGTAATTGACCACCTGTTTCTATTCTTTTTCAGTACTGTGCTTATTTCCTGGAGCACAACTAAGTTTGGTTTAATTGTGAAGGTATATCAAGTCAGGAACAAGTAGTGGTTTAGTTGTGAAGGTATATCGAGTCAGGAACAAGTAGATCTATTCCAAACTAACTAACTTTTGTATCTCTAATTCTCAGGTCCCAGGAGCAGAAGGTCGTGCAGGTATGGTAGCTATTTTAGATGAAGATAAAACATTAGATTTCAGTCTACTGCACAATGCTGTCACCAAATCGCTACCCTCTTATGCCAGACCATTATTTGTCAGGATTGTCAAGGAATTGGAAAAGACAGGTAAATTAATATTTATAAGTTAAAATAATTTTGGAAGTCATTTTGAAAATACAGCATATAAAAATTCTTTGATGATAATTATTAAGTGAATGATTGTGCAAGATCCTTCTCAAGAGAACGCAAAGGCTCTAGTTCTATCACACCTATCACCTTTTAATAGCCATAAATATAAACCAACTTATTTTCAGAAACACTCTAAAGCAGAAGGGTTTTTACCTGATTGCCTGCACATCCAGGCTACAAATCATGTTCAAATTTCAGTAAAATCATTCCAAATTTTTCAAATTCATACTTATGTCACTTTTGAATTTGCCTTGTCATTTTCCCTTCATTCCTTTCTACCTTAATTTTCATTTTGGTGATGATCTTTTCTAGTTTTTACATGTAAATCACTCGTGAAGGTGATGAGTGATTGATACAAGGACTATTATGTGCTGGTAAACAGCCGTCAAAGTAAGTGGTATCTTTCCTTTTTGAACAGTTGTTCACTTCATATATTAAGTCTAGGATGACTTTGAAGAACTATGTGCTGGCCTGCCAGTGTACTTCCGCTGCAGGTGCATTTGTGTCGACGTTGGAGGTTTATACAGTTGGATACAGAGAGCTGTTTGATCATGATTTAAGTCCATGGAGACAGCGTGATCGAACATTGAACTGGGGTCGTCACATTTCTGGAAAAAAGTGGATTAAGTGAGCGCGTATGTGTGTGGTACTCTTGAATGGTATACTATTAGAGGAACGGTGACTCTCACAGGGGGGACTTCTGTTTTGGTGGCTGATTTGTGTGTTTTGCCTTGTGAGTGTTTAAAGATCACCACTGTGATGATACCTTACCTGGGCCATAGGAAAGTAAGTATAATAACTCATGAATGCAATCTATACAATCTTCTATCCTGGGCAAAGGATAGCTATCGGATTTTGTAACCTCATTTTCCTTTCGATAGTTGAAACACATACAAAACTCTCTGTCAGGTTTCTTAACCAACACCACAGGTGCTTGGTTCATTCAAACCGTGTTTTAACATATATTCCACCTCCTTTGCAACAGCTTCAATCTTGAAAGGATTCAACCTATATGGGGGTTGTTTCACTGGCATGGCACTACCAACATCATCATGTTCTACAACAGATGTTCGACCTGGTACATCTGAAAATAATTCTTTATAATCGAACACCAGCTTTTTCAGAGACCTACATTTCTCGTAACTCAAATGAGAAACGGAACCATCAAAGTTTTCCAAAGAATTCTTATTACCTGATGGCCAATTACCATCATTAACATATTTATCATCATTAACTTCTTCCTCTGAAACAGAATGAAGGTTATTATTACATTTAACTACATCTCCAACTGTTGCCACTGAAATGACTTTATCCCTTTCTTTATATTCCTTTAACATGTTGATATGGCAAAGTTGGAAAGGTTTCCTCCTCTCGGGAGTTTCCACTAAATAACTGACCTCACTAACTTTTTTCAAAATCTTCCGGGGACCTGAAAACGAAGCTTTTAATGAATTACCAGGTAAAGGTAACAACACTAATACCTTGTCGCCTTCAGCGAAGTTACGTGTTTTGGTCCTCCTGTCAAAGAAGTACTTCATTCTTCTCTGACTGCACAACAAATTCTCACGGGCAAGTTCCCAAGCTATCGTCATTTTGTCACCCAAATTAGTCATGTAGTCTAAGAAATTAATTTCAGGAATGTCACCTTCCCATGACTCTTACAACTTCAAGAGAACCACGAACACAATGTCAAAAACCAAATTAAAAGGCAACAAACCTAGAGATTGACTCGGAGCCAAACGAAAAGCAAATAATAGATATGGTAATTCTTAGTCCCACTCAGAACCGTGACTTAAACAATATTTTCTAATCATCAGTTTTAGAGTTTGATGAAACTTCTCCAGAGCACCCTGACTCTCTGGATGATACGGAGATGAAGTCACATGTTTAATACCCAACTCTGCCATTTTCTCTTTAAAATACCTATTAACAAAGTTTGTACCACAGTCAGACTGAATTACCTTAGGCATCCCAAACTTAGTGAAAAAATTGATTAGCACAACTATTTTTATGCTTTTAATGGAATATAGGGGAATGGCTTCTGGATAATGGGACATTTTATCCATTACAGTGAAAATATACTCATTACCACTACGAGTCCTGGGCAACGGCCCGACAACATCAGTTATGACTTCTTTAAAAGATTTAGAAACCACAGGAATTGGACATAAAGGAGCTTTTGGTATAACTTTGTTTGGCTTACCGACCTTCAGGCAGATACCACAACTATTGACAAACTTCTTCATTTCAGTTTTCAATTTTGGCCAATAATAATCCTTGAGCAATTTCCCAGCCGTCTTGTGAATTCTGAAATGACCCGCCAAACCATTGTCATGTGCCAACGACATCAAGCCAATCCTGTGAACATAAGGGACCATTATTTGTTTTACAATTTCATGCACACTATTACCAGCCTCTCTAGGCCTACTCAACCTATAAAGAATATTGTTCATTATATTAAACTTTGGGATTGTCAAATCATCCATCTCGCTTGATTCAATAGGAAGGTCCCGGAATTCTTGTTTCTGAGCTTTAATTAGCTCTCCCTTTGTCCAATTTGGAATGTCCTTTACAATGTTGGTATCTTCTACAACTACATTACTACTACCACTACGTTCTAAGCTACTCAAATCTGCATCTGTTGTTGACTCTGCAGTGACATCAACAACTTTAGCTCTAGAACGAGTAACCACTGCTACTTCAGGATTTGTTATTATTGGACAAGTCTGGTTCTTATAGGCCACGTCTTTTCCTAACACTGTGTCTACCTCCTTAACAGGAAATTTTTCCACTATGACCGATTTCAACATTCCTGAAAAAGAAGGACATTTCAAATGAAAATTGCTGAGGGGACATGACTCCACCGAATTAGGAAATCCAGACAACAAGACAAATTCTTCACCACCTCAGGACAAAATCTGACGGCAAGGCCTTTCTCAAAATCAACGATTGTGCTGCACCCGTGTCACACAAAATATGTATGCATTTATACTTGGATGAATTCGTGGATGAGACACAACCTTGAGACACAAAATTTTTCAAAACAACCAGATAGTCATTGGTCATTTGTCCTGCTCATGATGGGTTCTTTCTCTGTCTTTCCTACACTCATTACTGGCCTGTTATTTGCCTGTTGTGCTTTCTTAAAAGCGAAACATCTACTCTTCACATGCCCCTTCTTGTTACAATAAAAACAAGTCATATTCTTAAATTTCTCTGGGTCATAATTACTAACGCCTCTCTTATCCCTGTTGAAAAAAACTATTATTATTATTATTATTATTTATTCTGTCTTCTCTGTTGATTCTTATTATTGTAATTATTACTATGGCTTGTCCAAACCCATCCAGGCTTTATGTTTGTTCCTACTCCTACTAGTTCATGTTTGTGCAACAAATAGTATTCGTCGCTGGCAATAGCAACCTCTTGCAACATATCTATTTTCAGCTCTTCTAAATGTACCTTTAGTTTATCTGGTACACACCGCTTAAATTCTTCTACTAACAATAACTCTTTCAACTTGTCAAAATCATCCACCTCTTTGGATTTGAACCAGTCTTCTGTGAACTGTTTTTTCCCCCTGGCAAACTCTACAAATGTTTGTTCATTACCTTTTTGCAAATTTCAAAAACGCTGACGATAAACCTCTGGAATAAGTTCATAAGCCTTTAGGATAATGGCTTTGACATTTTCTTAATCAGAAAATAAGGTTTTGTCTAAGGTCACATAAACTCTCTGGGCCCTACCTGTTAGCTTGCTTTGGATAAGGGTGGTCCAATATTCCCGTGGCCACTGCAACTTAGCAGCGATCCTTTCAAAGGATACGAAAAATTCAGCAACATTACATTCCTGAAAGGTGGGTACAAATTTCAAAGCCTGTACTAAATCTATAACAGACGTTACAGACCTACTGGAGGAAGGAGAAGGGGAAGGAGGCTTGAAACTCTTCATAGCAATTTCATGGCACTTATCCTTTTCTCTCTCCTCCGCCCTAAACTTTTCTATATTAAATTCCAAAGTTTTCAACTCAATTTGCTTATCCAATATTTCTGCTGTTAGTACCTGTTTAACCTCTTGATCACCATCTGGTTTTATATTTTTGATAGACTCGTAAATTTGTAGCAATAATAACCCTTTCTTCATAGATACATGATGCTCAATTTTCAAATGATCAGCCACTTTTTCTAAAGCCTCCCCATTCAAATCTGCTAACCTCTCTTGCCACCCGTCTCCACTCAAAAGCTCCATTATATTAGCCACCTCCATTATGAATGAAAATCACACCAAAGCAGTACTTACAAAATACTTAACTGCCCGAGGAGGTGTAGAACTGTTGCCCAAAACCAGACCCCCAAAAATTAATTTTGCACACTAGTGAATGCCTACAGGATTGAAGGGTCCTGTCACGGTCACCAATCTGTGACGTCCTTCTTTGACGGTCACTAAAAAAGAATTTCTCTTACCAAATGTGTTCACTTAAATACCAGCTAAGTCCACAATCAGTGGAATAGCTAAATAAGAATAACAATGTTTGCCAAAATTAATTATGGGGGGATACAAAAACAGTCAGAAAAATCTTAATATTTAATACATAATTCTCCAGACAGAAGTTACTCCTGAACCTCAGTATACACGAAATCAATGAAAAATCACGCACCCTTAATTATAAACAACACTTACACAGTTAAAGACAGACCTCAACACACTTATAGCAAAAAAGGGAGGGGGTCCAGAAAGGAGGAGGAAAGCCAAAAGACAGAATACCCTACCATGATACACACTAAATTCAGTACACTAATAACTCTTCAGTGGTTAATTAATTCCTCCTAAATGTCAGGGGAGAATCTCCTGGTGGCAGGTATCACAGGATCCACTCGGGCAGAGATGTATAATAGGTGAACAATAGGTCCACAAAATATGTCGACAGTGGACTAGAGGCCGTGATCACACATTATTAATCAACAGATAATTATATTACCATGGACAAGAAAGGTCCCACCGACAGTGATACTGGATCAGTGGTGCTGAAGGATAAAGGGCAGCTAAATCCTTGCAACTCCAGGGCACGGTGGATCCAAGAATGATTGGGCTGCCACAACCAACAAGCAGGTAATAATCACAACCAGCAGCAAAGGCAGGCAAATTCAGCACCTCTGGCGAAGATCCAGAAACAGACTAACTTAACTCTCCAACAGGAGCTTCCACAAAACCCTCTGCTGCATGAGGAGAGTGGGAGGGGGCCATACGAACACCCACAAACCATGTAAAGAAAAACAATTGTTAAATATCATGCTTAACATGCAAACCACCGCTGAGGAGGAAAAACAAGCCAATTCTGAACACCTGAATACAATATTTAAACAAAAATTTAAAATATAAAAAAATTAAAGTATATATGTAATTGAAACTAATGACAACATAGTGACACTTCATAGTGTTTTATATGACCTTATCTGGATTTTGAACTTATCCAACAGGACCTTTGGCTCTGTTATTGCGGATAATCGAAGGATTACTGTACTACATAACTATTTTAAATGTAGTGCCATACAATTTAAGATTGTATCTCATCTTATAAATTAGATTTGGTAGGCAAACTCTTAATAGAATACCAGAGCATTACAATGCTGTACAGTGAACACCCCGTACTCGCGGGGGATGCGTACCGCACCTCCCCGTGAATAGCTAAAATCCGCGAATACTTAAAACCCCTCTAAAAACACTTAGAACTGCCCATTTTGATAGTTTAAATACAAGAAAAACCAGGTAAAAATGCTTATACCTGAGTATTTTAAAAGTTTTATCACAAAAAGTGCATTTATTCATGAAAATTATATGAAAATACAGTAATTAGTGAATATTTCTCAGTGAAAAATACCACAAATGGGCGAATTTTCCATGAATAACTGGTAGATATGTTCCACAGAGAAACCTGTGAATGCGTGAGTCAGCGAATCGTGAGAATGCGAATACAGGGGGTTTACTGTATTATTATTGCAGTACCTCTAGGTCATGCATTTCAGCCATTATTGTTTTTGCTACTCAAGCAGATGTTAAGGTCTCACATTAGTAAAACCCATTTCTTATGATATTCATGGTTGTTCTTTGTGCCCTATAGACATATATGTTAATAGTTTAAACCAGCTGTGTTTTGCATAAGTACATCTAGTTTAATCATGATATAAGGGAAACACCAATAGTTATATTAATAATAATAAAATGTCACTACCTGAGTTGGTTTCTTATGGCCATATGCTTACAGCAAAGTTAGTCCATTTCATTCCTTACTACAGAGCTGCTTATAAGCTAAACCCAAAGGCAGTTTTCCCAATTGCAAACTGCATAATTTGCTGTGTCACGGTGAGATGGTACATATCACCTGCCATGAATATATGAAGGGAAGGCTTGACTTGATTCAGACTAGCCCTTTGGGTCCAAGTTTGTCGAGGGAGCATGGCGTGAGGAGAACACATCTTCCCAGCAGAGCTCTGGCAGATAGTGTTCCCCCTCTTCTTTTTCTTTGCAGATCCCATGCCCTGGCCAGTACACCAAGACAGTGGAATTCTAGAATGTGTATGATTCCTCCAACGGTTGGTTGTTCCAATATTGGCCGGGAAGTAGGTATTGCCACTGAGCATTCCTTCCTGAACTGGAAGACTCAGGGACACTGCCTGGATATAATTATGGTAGGAATCCCTCAAAAGAGAATAAAGGCTCTCCCATGCAAGAACCTGACATTGAGGAGGACCCCCGGTCGTACCCACCCTCCTTTCCCTGAAGTTCCTGTTTCTTCCAGGGGTATGATCCTTCATCAGAGACTCAGGCCTTTCCCAGGCAGACAAGATGGTTACTCAGGCCCAGTTCACTCAGACACTGGTCCTTAAAAAGGAAATTTTGAGGCTTGTTAGTTTCAAAATGAGATAATTCAAAGTATTATATCAGAGATGCTGTTGAGGATTTCTGAAGGGAATTCAGAACCGTTCTGAACACGGTGTTGGAGGTTATCTCTTTAAGACTTTTTAAAGTTATCCAAATAGAAATTAAAGTGTCTTCAAAAGCCACCAGTGCAGGAATCAATCCTTGAGAAAAAAATTGAAATAAATACAATAAGTAAATGAATAAATAAAAATAGTAAAAAAGGATAAGAATGAAAAATATTTTATAAATAAAATAGATAAATTTAGGTACTGGGAGCAAGATGACAAAAAACCCAAGGCCAAAAAGAAATTAAGTTTTGTCACTTAGATCCCTCTGTAGTCGGAAGACTCACGAAGGTACAACCCTGTTTTCAAAGTTGCAACTGGTTCTAATACTGTGACCAGTTTGGACTATAACCCCCCCCCCAAGCTGGAAGGCATAGTGGCACAGTACTTGCCCTTGATGTTGGCATAATACCTCAATGTCTGTCCTTTTACCAGATGACAAATACCTCATCAGGGAAAGTAAACAATGTTTGAGATGGAATTTTCAGGACATTGCTGCTTTATCCCAATATGACAGTATGGCAGTAATGACATGTATCAAGAGGTTGGACTCCATTTGCAGCCCCTCACAATGCAATCATGCTGTTTCTCTGGATGGCTCAGGCATGGAAGTGGCACTTGTCAGCAATCCACCTCATGGGGTTGCCCAGTGTAATAACAGACTCCCTGTCAAGACGGACAGCAGCCTCAACCAAGTGGATTAGAACCACCTTTCAAATGCTTGCTAATATGCTTCTGCATCCAAAAGTGGTCCTGTTTGTCACATGAAAATTATCTACTTCCAGTGTATGTGTCCTCAAGACTTGGACAGTCAGGCAATGGAATGAGATGCATTTCTACAGGACTGGAACAAATGGAGGACAGTCTACCTTTTTCCTCCATTGACCCAGATTTTGAAGGTTTAGAACAAACTGCTAATATATTCAATGGAACTGCCTACTTAGTGGCCTCAAATTTGCCAGAGTCATGGGTTCCTACTACCACAACACCAAGCATGTAAATAAATCCTAATGCTAACTGTTGTTCTGTCCCAGACAGGAAAAGGGGAAGTCATCTACACATCCTCTTTTCTGAGCCATGGGTTGTACAACATAGTCTGCTGTGAAGATTATTCACTTAACATTGTTAGGTACCTGGTGCAAAACTACGGTGCAGTACCAGTGTATATGGAAGGTGTGGTTGGATGGTCTCCACACTAAGAGCCAGTTGAGCCTTGGCTGAAACAGTTTTTACATTTTCTGAACTACCTGTTAGAGGACAAGCAGCTTGTTGCTATTACAGTTATATCCTACTAGGCTGTGTTACAAAAGTTGGTGCTTTATGGGTGCAGCATTGATTAAAATATAGAAGTTTTCAATGCCCTTCTCTGGTCCTTTTGCATTGCAAAGACCAGCTCCTGCAAGGCTTCCCATTACCAGGTCCCTGAATAAGGTTCTCTGACCTCTGTCATCTCAGTTTAGTAGTCCTAATGCAACTATAACTCATCACTCCAAAAGGCAGTCTTCTTGACCATCTTTGGCATCCTGGCCAAGAGTGAGGACCCTTTGAAAAACCCTATTTTTCTGTGGGAAATGAGAATTATTAATAAGACATTATGCCCAGTCCGAGCACTCCAGGTTTACCTAGATGTCATGAGAAATGTCCTAGATAGTCCATTTTCTCTGCATGGGCTGAGAATTGGTTTATTAACCCAAGTTAGAAAGTAGAACCCCACCTCCTTCCTGATTCACATGATGCCAAGGGGTGGGTGCCTCTCTGGGTTTTGTTGGAGATTTTTCTTTCAAAGAAGTCTCTAGGTTTATAAGGTGGTCATCAGAGGTAGTGCTTCTTGAACACCGCTGTCTTGAGATCACACAGAGTTGACTACACTTTGTTGGTAGGTGCTATGGTAAGTCCCGGCCCTATATGCACCTTAGTGGAAAGCAGAGGGCCTTCTTGATGCCATGGTAATTCTAAGATACTGAGGGGGTGACAGTAATTCTATATCCTAATTTGGCATAATTAGGTAAGTCACTTTAGAACCACGTAGAATAACGTGTAGGTTCTTGCTTTTTTTTTTTCCTATCCTTCATTGTTAAGCCCTAATGGATATTCTGAATAAAAGAACGTCGGCAATAACTTATGTGACTTTATCATGTACCATTTTTTCATGTCTCGGTCATTTGGGTCACTTAATCAGGAGCTAGGCCATTTCTTCACCTGCCATTGAATTTGCTCCAGCTGATGGTGCATTCAGCAGAGAAACTTGTAGAAGAATTAAAAGATCAAGGTGTGATTAAAACAAAGAATGAAGAACATCAATGGAGTGAAAGAATAAAGAACATCAATGGAGCCTTAGTTCCACTTGCAAATGTAATTATCACATGTAATTCTACCTCCTTACCTAATGTAATAAAAGCAGCACGATTATGCTTTATGGTTAAGCAATATATCCTAAGACCGAGATGTTTTTATTGTCAAAAATGTGGTCATATGTTAGGATCTTCATAGGATCATACAGAGTGACAGAGAGAGTTTATGAAGAGAAGCAGAAGAGGCAAGATAGGAAGCTGAAATACAGAGGGAACATGGGATTTCAAATAGTAAGACTCAGGTTCGAGACTGAAGGATGGTAAAAAGCACTGGCTTCACAGTCACAACAAAACTGGAATTACTATTTGATGAAAAGCATGGCAACATGGATACTTTCATAGAAAGATTTAAAAGGTTTACAGAAAGCCAGGGCAGGTATAGGAATGAGTTGGCTGTGTGTTTAAGCCCATTACTAACAAGGAAGGGTTTGCAAGTTTTTTCTAGTGTGCCTTCTGAGGAGGTCCTGCAGTATGATAGCTTTAAAAGAGCAACTATAAAGATATTTGAGATGACCTAGGAAGGGTTTAGGAAGAAATTTTCTATAAGACTAGCCCAGATCAGGGTGAGACTGCATATCAGTTTGCAACTAGGTACAGAAATGTTTCAGTGTGTGGATTGAAATGACAGAATGCAGGAAAGAGCTGAATGGTTTGGCAGATTTGCTAAGCTGGGAACAGTTCATTAGCATTTGTTCGACCGAGATGTCACTTTTCATCTGGGAAAGTTTACCAAGAGACATGAATTTGTAGAGCAGTACTTGGAGGTTCACAGGCTAAGCTTAGTGCAATGCCAGAAGCCAGTGAAGAAGTCTAGTGTTTGTAAAGAAATATTTCTTGTATTGTTGTCTTTTAGTCATCAGATCTTTGGGAAATGTCTGCCATGATTGTTATAACTTTGTCATTCTGGTAATGAACCAGAAAAGCTGACATAGGTACATAAATCAATTGCACTAAATAATGGAGAGAGTAACAGACGAAGTGTGGAAATGATAATAGAAGACATTAACATGTTAGAACGAGACATTATGGAAGAAAACTCATAAAGTAAAAGAGAAAAAAAATGTAAGAAAACATGGAAGGGTTATAACAAGATAGAGACGAATTAATTACGGTAGTTCATTATCCTAAACTGAGTAAGTAAATTGGGAACATGTATTTATTTCCTAGTGCAAGGAAACTAAATTAATAACATATATATGTCCAGATATTTATGAAGAGATATTTATTAAATTATTTTGCATTGCATTGCATAAGGTTACTGGACGTGGCATGAATATTATGGTATTTGAAAAATACAGGAAGCTTAGCATAATCTGAGTCTTTGGTAAGAAGAGTGAGTTATTTAAGTGAAAGGATTGAAAAAAGGAAGTGTAGATTAAATCAACAAAGCCAGGCATAAAGTGATCAGGCATTTCTTATATAACTTCAGTGGTTGCCAGTCTTTGTTGTGCATTATGTTCAGTATACATGTCGTATACCAAGTGTCTTGGTTAGTGTCTCAGTTAATAGGGTGGGTTAACGTCCAGATTAATCCAGTATTATTTCACTTGTTTTAATTTCTTGTTCCCAGTCATTTTAGGGGTCTTATTGGCATATTTTTTCATTTATGAAATTACCTTATGGAAGTATTTCTAAGAATTTTGCAAACTTAGGAGTTTTTTTCAAATATAAAATGAAATTGAGCTTTAATAAATTTCTCCTTACCAGGTACTTATAAATTGAAGAAGGTAAAACTACAAGAAGAAGGATTCAACCCCAGCACCATTCAGGATTATTTGTATTTCTTGGATGGCAAGCAAAAGTCATATATTCCTCTTACTGCAGACCTGTATAATAAGATTATCACTGGTGAAGTACGAGTGTAATGCCATGGATCCTTTGTAAAGTATTTCAAGTACTTTAATCAACTTTTATGAATTTGTGTTCTACATGATTAGTTTTAAATTTTAATCATTGCTCCTTACTAAATGAACTTCTCTTGTTTTCAGTGGAAATTTTGCATGGTGAAAGTTGACATTGTTTATACCTGTTTATACTTAATTACATTTCTGTCATTATACTGACTGTTAGGAAGAGCACCCAAATTTTTGCAAGCTCATGATGATTTATTTTCCTTCCAATCAAGTGACTTTGCAGTGGAAATAAAAGAACTTTTGAAATACTAGTATAGATTATGGCAAGCTATGGTTATTTGTCAGCTATTGTTATTGTGGAGATCTGAGCATGTTTTGTTTACCCCCAGGAGGAGTTGGAGGTAATATGTGAGCCTACTTTTGCTTTAGG